>NW_026970577.1:0-115000 GCF_028390025.1 Pseudophryne corroboree
TTTACATAATCATTCATAGCCGCAGTTTCTGGCCCGGATAATGCATATAATCTTCCCTTTGGCAATGCGGCACCAGGAATTAACTCAATAGCACAATCATAAGGCCGATGGGGAGGCAGAATGTCCGCATTGCCTTTGGAGAAAACATCAGCAAACTCCTGGTATTCCACCGGAATGAGTTCTGGAATGATAGCTGCTACTCTGACTGGAAACGTGATACATTCCTTATCACAAAAAGTACCCCAATGTGAAATCTCCCCCGACCGCCAATCAATGGTGGGATTATGAAAGGCCAGCCAAGGGTGACCCAGAACAACTGGAACTGCTGGGCAATGTGTAAGAAAGAACTCGATTTTCTCGGAATGTAGAGCTCCTACTGTAAGTAGTACAGGGGGTGTACGGAGAGAAATAATCCCATTAGACAGCGGACTCCCATCTAAGCCATGCATGGTGACACACCTACCCAAAGGTAACTGAGGAATGCCTAAGGCCTTAGCCCAAGTTAAATCCATAAAGTTTCCTGCAGCTCCACTGTCAACAAAAGCCGACACCGAAGAACTGAGGCTGCCAAAGGAAACTTTAACTGGGACTAAAAGGAAGTTATTCGAGGAGATAAGCTGCAGACCTAGGTGAACCCCCTCACAATTCACCTGGTCAAAGCGTTTCCCGACTTGTTCGGACAATTACGAGCAAAATGTCCCTTACCCCCACAGTACAGACAAAGACCAGAATTTTGCCTTCTGGCTCTTTCTTCAGGAGACAGCCGGGAGAGACCCATCTGCATGGTCTCCTCTACATCTTCAAGGTGCTCCTTTTTCAGCCCTCCGCTCTCTGAGACGACGATCAATCTTAATAGAAAGCTCCATGAGTTTATCGAGAGTCTCAGGAGCGGGGTACTGAAGGAGACTGTCTTTTATAGACTCTGATAAGCCGAGGCGAAACTGACTGCGCAGGGCTGGGTCATTCCAGCCACAGTCGTTCGACCAACGGCGAAACTCTGTACAATAAACCTCTGCAGGATTTCTACCCTGTCTGAGAGCGCGCAACTGACTTTCAGCGGACGCCTCTCTATCAGGGTCATCATACAAGAGCCCTAAAGACTCAAAAAAAGCGTCAACTGACAACAATGCCGGATCCTCTGCTCTTAAACCAAATGCCCAGGTCTGAGGATCCCCCTGGAGCAAAGAAATAATAAACCCGACCCGCTGAGATTCAGTACCCGAGGAAGTCGGTCTTAAACGAAAATAAAGTTTACAGGATTCTTTAAAATTAAAAAACTCTTTTCTATCACCAGAAAAACGGTCAGGCAAATGCATCTTTGGTTCAGGGACTACCCTTGGGGAAGCTCGCAAAAGATCTTCCTGCGACTTCACCCGAAGAGAAAGATCCTGAACCATCTGAGTAAGTTCTTGAATCTGGCTGACTAAGAGCTGACCAGGATTTGGCCCTAAACCTGTTGGATTCATGAGGCCGATAAACTCTCACAAAACTGAATGAGAAAAAATTAAACCCCGTTTAATTTTAAGTTTTGGTATGGCCGGTAATAATGTTATGATTCCAGCACTCTGGTCAGAGAAGATCTTATGGCAAGGACTGGAGCACTGGAACGGAATGCTGGGGAAGGGAGCAGGACAGGAAAATAGCCCCTGGCGCTCTAACTCTGTTGTCTCACCCGTGTTGTCAGAAATCCCCTGCGAGACTATGGTTTCTTGAGTCCTTGGCAGCCGCGTTTGAAGGGCGGATTATGTCTGCCCAACTTCGATGCCCCCCGGTCTTAATGAGAGACAAAGGGAAACCTGAGACATTTATGTGGAGATGAAAACATCCAAGGAAGACTTGACCATCTTCCTTGGATGTTTTCCCCCTGTGTGACTGCTCTCCAGCCTCAGAGGGTTGCATCCGTGGTCCCTAGGATCCAGTCCTGGATCCCGAACCATCGCCCCTCTAGGTGGTGAGAACTGTGCAGCCACCAATGGAGTGAGATTCTGGTCTTGGAAGACAGGATTATCCTCCGGTGCATGTGTAGGTGGGATCCGGACCACTTGTCCAACAGGTCCCACTGGGACACTCTGGCATGGAACCTGCCAAACTGAATGGCCTCGTAGGCCGCAACCATCTTCCCCAGCAACTGAATGCATTGATGGATTAACACTCTTGCTGGTTTCAGAATTTGTTTGACCAGACTCTGGATCTCCAGAGCCTTTCCACTAGAAGAAAACCTCTTCTGTGTCCAGTATCACTCCCAAAAACAACAACCGCGTCATTGGGACCAACTGCGATTTTGGCAAGTTTAGGAGCCAACCATGTTGTTGAAGAACTGTCAGGGAGAGTAGATGTTTTGCACCAACTGGTCCCTGGATCTCGCCTTTATCAGGAGATCATCCAAGTACGGGATAATTGTGACTCCTTGCTTGCGAAGGAGAACCATCATTTCCGCCATCACCCTGGTGAAAATCCTCGGAGCCGTGGACAGACCAAACGGCAACGTCTGAAATTGGTAATGACAATCCTGAATTGCAAACCTCAGGTAGCTTGATGCAGTGGCTAAATGGGAACATATAAGTAGGCATCCTTTATGTCTACCAAAACCATGAAATCTCCTTTATCCCCCGGACTGGAGATCACTACCCTGAGAGATTCCATCTTGAAATTGAATTTCTTTAGGTAGAAATTAGGGGATTTCAGATTTAAGATTGGTCTGACTGAGCCGTCCGGCTTCGGGACCACGAAGAGGCTTGAATAAAAACCTTCTCCCTGCTGACTAAGGCTGATTTGAACAATCGGTGAGGGGGAACGTCTTGAAACCCCAGTTTGTACCTTTGGGACACTATTTGTAAAGCCCACGAGTCCAGGTCCGAATGAATCCAGAACTGACTGAAGAGTTTTAGACGTGCCCCCCACTGGTGCGGGCTCCTGCAAGAGAGCCCCAGCGTCATGCAGTGGATTTGGCAAAAGCAGAGGACGATCTCTGCTCCTGCGATCTTGAAGAGGCTATAGACCTCTTCCCTCTTTTCCTTCCTCTACCTGCAAAGAAAGGGGAATCTTAACTTCTTGCATATCTATTGGGCCGAAATGACTGCGTCAGATAATGATGCGTCTTCATCCGTTGAGAGGGAACATAGGGCAAGAAGGATGACTTACCTGCGGGAGCTGCCGAGATCAAATTAACTAGGCCGTCGCCAAACAAGGCTTCACCTTCATAGGGAAGAGACTCCCTTTCTTCTTGGAGTCAGCATCAGCATTCCCTTGGTGAATCCACAATGCCCTCCTATCCGAGACTGCCATGAAATTGGCCCGTGAGCACTTGTGCCCGGTGTAGGATTTTTAAATATGTGTAGTTTACTGTATGCAAAGGTTTAAAACCTTTTAGGAACTGAGATCTAAGGTGTATTACATGTAGTTTAAAAAAAACAAAAAAGGTTTATTTTATGGCAGTAGTTTCCAAACTGGGGTTCTTGCACTGGTAGCATAGTTTGGTGGTCCAGGACCAAATAAAATTATTTATACTTTATTAAATTGGCAAAACCATTCCCTCACAACATAACTGAACCTGAGGATGACATGCTATAAACACAATTTACTTAATTTTATATTTTTTTCTGAATTTCTCAATAAAAAAAACTTTGGCCTAGGGGTGCCGTGAAACAAATTGTGATACTCTAGGGCAGGGGTGTCAAACCCATGGGCCGCATGCCGCCCCCAATGCATCCTTTTGTGGCCCACAGGCCGGGGTCCGACAGGGGTCCTTTTGTGGCCCGATCACCTTGCTTAGAGCGAGGGCAGGAGAGTGCAGCCAGAGTCTTTGCTTTCTATGTGCGGCACCATCTTCCCGAAGAGATCACCGGGAAGATAGTGCCCCTTCCACTGGCTACAGCACAGGTATACTGGGGTGGGGTAGCAAACTGGGGGCCCCAATGGGCCCCTCCAGCAGTCCCTCTACCAAAACACGTCTTTTGGTGGTTTTGCGGTGTTGTTATAACTACATGGTGACGATACTGTAGCACAGAGATTTTCAACCATTTACAACTCACGTCACACAGAACAAGATTTAAATATTGACAAGGCACACTGAAATATAATGGTGATGCATGGTGCAGTATCGTGTCCTAGGATGTCATGTCGCAGCTTCTCCATAGGTAACGCCTGAACAGGCCCGGTGACAGGGGGGATAAAGGGGACACTTGTTCAGGGCTCCAAGTATTAAGAACAGAAATAATGGGGCCACAGTGCCAATATTGCTTTTTAAAGTGTATCCACCAACTGCTCAATTTAAGCAGGAAAACAATTAACAGGCCAACTAAACCCTCCCCCCTCCTTTTACCCCATCACTTTGTCCAGTCCCTGTGGTCCATACTGTATTGCCATTATTATGCATGTTGCTGTGCTGGCCCTTTTCTGAATGTCCCTGCCACCGCCACCGAAGAGCTGGATAGCCCAGTATGAAAACCACCTGCCGGCCTCACTGACGGTCCGAGTCAAAGGCTCCATTTTTTTTTAAAGATCCCTCTGCCAAGTTAAGGGGGGGTTGAGGGGGCCCCAGAGATATCAGTGTACTGGGCCCCGAGATTTCTGTTGCTGGCCCTGACCCTCAGGGGCGTATCTACCCCTTGGCCAGGATGGCACTTGCCAGGGGCACCATCCAGCTGTGCCAACCGTGGCTAAGGGATAGAGTTCTGCAGTCTCAAAAGGGCGCTATGGCAATCAGCGTGGGACTGACCAATTAGACGGTGAGGGAAGGATACTGAAATTGTCCCAACCCTGTTACAGTTTGAAACGCCCCTCAACTGCTGTCCACTGCTTCACTCCTAGCTCTGCCCCTTTGAAATTATTAAACCCTACCCCCCGGTAGGCGGAGTTCTCCAGGCCCATACTCAGGAGTCACCACTGCTGTACATTATGTGCCGGTTGTAGAGGCAGAGCGGGGAACATCAGAGAACGCCACAAATTACACAGTGGGCAAGGAGATGGCTGGAGACAGCTGCACAGCCATGCCTTGCAAGTTCGAGAGAGCTGTTGAATTTCAGCACTTCAAGTCAGAGCCTGCCCCCTGCTGCCCAAGCAGTCCGTGACAGTTAGTGTCGAGGAGGGGGGGATTTGTGCATGTGTGCTATCAGTGTGTGTGTGGGGGGGTGGAGGATGTGTGTGACTGTGAGGGAGCTGTCAGTGTCAGTGGGGAGAGGAGCAGGAGGGAGTTGTCAGTGTGTGGAAGTGATGAGAGTTGTCAGTACTGGGGAAATGTGTGTGTGTGTGTACTAGATTTAGGAGTGTGTGTTTGTGAGAGGTTTCAGTTGGGGAATTAGAGTTCATACAGTAATTAAATGTTTTCATATTGAGAACTACATCTCCCAGCATATACAGTGTGCTGGGGATGCTAACAAGCTTTATTTAAAAGTTTAAAAAACATTGCTTTTATGACTGCAATGGTTAAAAAGGGAGAGCTATAAATCAATTTATCAGTGAATGATCGCAGTTTGAGCTGTTACATTTTACTGAACCACCTATCCCTCCACACTCACTACCTGTCCTCAGGATACATTTACCATCCCGGCAGACGGTATACCGGCGGTCATTTGACCGATGTTGGAATCCTGACACCACTTGGGAGACTGGTGCCGGCACACAGACAGCCAACATCCCGAAGGCGAGTATTGGAGGGAGGGTTAGGACCGGGGGAGGGGGTGTTAGGGAAGGCACTAGGAGGTGGGGGGGGGGGGTAGTCCTAGCTGCCACCCCCTGAGGGTTAGCCCTATCCGCCACCCCCCCCAGAGGGTTAGGATTAGGATTAGGTATCATGTGACTGCTGGAATCCCGAGCGCCGGATGCCATACCCAACCCCCTTTACTTTTTCAGGCATTTCTATCTCTCCTCTCTCTGTGGTGTTCCGATTGCCCACTTTCCCTTGTGCTTTTCTCTCTCTCTCTCTCTCCTTTGTTTAGAGCATCAGTTTCTGTAGTCCACTTTATCCTTATTTTCTCTAACGTCCTAAGTGGATGCTGGGGACTCCGTAAGGACCATGGGGAATAGCGGCTCCGCAGGAGACTGGGCACATCTAAAGAAAGCTTTAGGACTAGCTGGTGTGCACTGGCTCCTCCCCCTATGACTCTCCTCCAAGCCTCAGTTAGATTTCTGTGCCCGACGAGAAGGGTGCACACTAGGGGCTCTCCTGAGCTTCTTAGTGAAAGTTTTAGTTTAGGTTTGTTATTTTCAGTGAGACCTGCTGGCAACAGGCTCACTGCATCGAGGGACTAAGGGGAGAAGAAGCGAACTCACCTGCGTGCAGAGTGGATTGGGCTTCTTGGCTACTGGACATTAGCTCCAGAGGGACGATCACAGGTCCAGCCTGGATGGGTCCCGGAGCCGCGCCGCCGGCCCCCTTACAGAGCCAGAAGAGCGAAGAGGTCCGGAAAAATCGTCGGCAGAAGACGTTCCTGTCTTCAATAAGGTAGCGCACAGCACTGCAGCTGTGCGCCATTGCTCTCAGCACACTTCATACTCCGGTCACTGAGGGTGCAGGGCGCTGGGGGGGGCGCCCTGAGACGCAATAAAACACGACAGAAATACCTTACATGGCAAAAAATACATCACATATAGCTCCTGGGCTATATGGATGCATCTTAATCGATGTTGGGTCTATTTAAGATCGATCTTAATCGATGTTGGGCTTCCAGGTTGAAAAAAACACACACATTTGTTTTCACATTAAACAGACAATCACAATAAGCAATCCAACTGCAAAAATTGCTAAGAGCATACGCATGCGCCTGCATTTTCTGTGACTGTCAATCGGTGCGGGGGGGTCAGCAACACTCCATTTCAAAGTCGGAGATGGAGCGGTGCGGGGGCAGGGCTTCAACGGAGAAACAGGAGGCGTGGTCAGAGCGGCTGCATGACATCACATGCAGCCGTTGCGATCACAAAAATGGTGGCGGCTTCCTGCGCACACGTACAGTCTGCACCAACAGGAGGCTAATCCATTTTTTATGATCACGCTGAACTGCACTGAGACTGCAATTTCAGCGTGGTCAAGAAGGGAGGCGGCATGCTGGGTGGCCATGCCCTGTGATGGGTGGCCCCAGCATGCGAACCAAAGGATTGCAAATTCTGTTACTTAGCAGAATTTGCAATCCTTACTGAATTAGGCCATTGATTACAAAATTGTAAACAATATTTGAAGTTTTTCTTCAGGGACTAACACAAAAGATGCTTGGGGCTACTAACACATGGGTAAGCCACGTAAAGCTTCCCATGGGTCAGTGGCATCACAACGGGGTTGCGGCACACACCCGAGTGTCACCCGCCAAGTGGGGTGACACCAAAGTGCCGGCTCTTCTTCAGTGACAGAATATGGGTGTTTCACTGTGACATTACGTGCAACACCCAGTTTCTGTCACTGTGCAGGAGCCAGCACCACTCACACACTAGTCCCCGGGTACAGCCCCCAACCCCCGGGATACCCGCAGCAACAAAATGGTGATTCAGGCCACGCCCCTACCTATGAGACCATGCCTCCTTTTTACCATTACGCTGCTTATCTGCGCGCACTGCATTACAATCTCCCTCGCCGCCTCTCTGGGTGTCACCAGTGATAGTGACACCTCTGCCATGCTTGTAGCAGCTGGTCCTAAGATCTACGCCTCCAGCCCTGAGTGTTTTCCCTTGTGACTTGTTGATCATCATAGCGAAGCAGATGCTTACAGAAAACTGCAGGGGCTTAGATTGAAAAGAAAAACATTGACGAACCCATCATTTCAGCGACAGGGTCTGCCACACGACTGACTGAAATGACTGGTTGGTTTGGGCCCCCACCAAAAAAGAATCAATCAATCTCTCCTTGCACAAACTGACTCTACAGAGGCAAGATGTCCACCTCATCATCCTCCGATTCCTCACCCCTTTCACTGTGTACATCCCCCTCCTCACAGATTATTAATTCGTCCCCACTGGAATCCACCATCTCAGATCCCTGTGTACTTTCTGGAGGCAATTGCTGGTGATTGTCTCCACGGAGGAATTGATTATAATTAATTTTGATGCTCATCATCTTCTCCACATTTTCTGGAAGTAACCTTGTACGCCGATTGCTGACAAGGTGAGCGGCCGCACTAAACACTCTTTCGGAGTACACACTGGAGGGAGGGCAACTTAGGTAGAATAAAGCCAGTTTGTGCCTCCAAATTGCCTCTTTTTCTCCACCATTCTTTCAAAGGTGACAGAATCATATGCAGTGACAGTAGACGACATGTCAGTAATCGTTGCCAGGTCCTTCAGTCCGGACCAGATGTCAGCACTCACTCCAGACTGCCCTGCATCACCGCCAGCGGGTGGGCTCGGAATTCTTAGCCTTTTCCTCGCACCCCCAGTTGCGGGAGAATGTGAAGGAGGAGCTGTTGACGGGTCACGTTCCGCTTGACTTGACAATTTTCTCACCAGCAGGTCTTTGAACCTCTGCAGACTTGTGTCTGCCGGAAAGAGAGATACAATGTAGGTTTTAAATCTAGGATCGAGCACGGCGGCCAAAATGTAGTGCTCTGATTTCAACAGATTGAATCCTGGTTAAGCAAATTAAGGGCTCCATCCACAAGTCCCACATGCCTAGTTGAATCGCTCTGTTTTAGCTCCTCCTTCAATGTCTCCAGCTTCTTCTGCAAAAGCCTGATGAGGGGAATGACCTGACTCAGGCTGGCAGTGTCTGAACTGACTTCACGTGTGGAAATTTCAAAGGGTTGCAGAACCTTGCACAACGTTGAAATCATTCTCCACTGCGCTTGAGTCAGGTGCATTCCCCCTCCTTTGCCTATATCGTGGGCAGATGTATAGGCTTGAATGGCCTTTTGCTGCTCCTCCATCCTCTGAAGCATATAGAGGGTTGAATTCCACCTCGTTACCACCTCTTGCTTCAGATGATGGCAGGGCAGGTTCAGGAATGTTTGGTGGTGCTCCAGTCTTCGGCATGCGGTGGCTGAAGGCAGAAAGTGGCCCGCAATTCTTCGGGCCACCGACAGCATCTCTTGCACGCCCCTGTCGTTTTTTAAATAATTCTGCACCACCAAGTTCAATGTATGTGCAAAACATGGGACGTGCTGGAATTTGCCCAGATGTAATGCACGCACAATATTGGTGGCGTTGTCCGATGTCACAAATCCCCAGGAGAGTTCAATTGGGGTAAGCCATTCTGCGATGATGTTCCTCAGTTTCCGTAAGAGGTTGTCAGCTGTGTGCCTCTTATGGAAAGCGGTGATACAAAGCGTAGCCTGCCTAGGAACGAGTTGGCAATTGCGAGATGCTGCTACTGGTGCCGCCGCTGCTGTTCTTGCTGCGGGAGGCAATACATCTACCCAGTGGGCTGTCACAGTCATATAGTCCTGAGTCTGCCCTGCTCCACTTAACCACAGACAAGTGGACATTGGGTACAACTGCATTTTTTAGGACACTGGTGACTCTTTTTCTGAGGTCTGTGTACATTTTCGGTATCGCCTGCCTAGAGAAATGGAACCTAGAGGGTATTTGGTACCGGGGACACAGTACCTCAATCAAGTCTCTAGTTGCCTCTAAATTAACGATGGATACCGGAACCACGTTTCTCACCACCCAGACCTGAGTTATCCGCTTTGCAGCAGGATGACTGCTGTGATATTTCATCTTCCTCGCAAAGGACTGTTGGACAGTCAATTGCTTACTGGAAGAAGTACAAGTGGTCTTCCGACTTCCCCTCTGGGATGACGATCGACTCCCAGCAGCAACAACAGCAGCGCCAGCAGCAGTAGGCGTTACACTCAAGGATGCATCGGAGGAATCCCAGGCAGGAGAGGACTCGTCAGACTTGCCAGTGACATGGCCTGAAGGACTATTGGCTCTCCTGTCTAAGGAGGAAATTGACACTGAGGGAGTTGGTGGTGTGGTTTGCAGGAGCTTGGTTACAAGAGGAAGGGATTAAGTGGTTAGTGGACTGCTTCCGCTGTCATCCAAAGTTTTTGAACTTGTCACTGACTTATGATGAATGCGCTGCAGGTGACATATAAGGGAGGATGTTCCGAGGTGGTTAACGTCCTTATCCCTACTTATTACAGCTTGACAAAGGCAACACACGGCTTGACACCTGTTGTCCGCATTTGTGTACAGGATGCATACCTTCATGTCCCCATTTATCCACCTCATCAGGCGTAACTCAGATTTGCGGTACAGGACTGTCATTGCCAATTTCAGACGTTGCTGTTTGGTCTCTCCATGGCCCTGAGAATTTTCACCAAGGTAATGGCGGAAATGATGGTGCTCCTGTGCAAGCAAGGTGTCACAATTATCCCGTACTTGGGCGATCTCATAAAAGCGAGATCAAGAGAGCAGTTGCTGAACAGCGTATCACTTTCACTGAAAGTGTTACAGCAACACGGCTGGATTCTCAATATCCCGAAGTCGCAGTTGATTCCTACTACTCGTCTGTCTTTCTTGGGCATGATTCTGGACACAGACCAGAAGAGGGTTTATCTCCTGATAGAAAAGGCCCAGGAACTCATGACTCTTGTCAGGAACCTATTGAAACCAAAACAGGTGTCAGTGCATCACTGCACTCGAGTCCTGGGAAAGATGGTGGCATCATACGAGGCCATTCCATTCGGCAGGTTCCATGCGAGGACTTTCCAATGGGACCTACTGGACAAGTGGTCCGGGTCACATTTACAGATGCATTGGTTGATCACCCTGTCCCCCAGGGTCAGGGTATCACTCTTGTGGTGGCTGCAGAGTGCTCACCTTCTCGAGGGACGCAGATTCAGCATTCAGGGCTGGATCCTGGTGACCACAGACGCAAGCCTCCAAGGTTGGGGAGCAGTCGCACAGGGAAGAAATTTCCAAGGTCTTTGGTCAAGTCAAGAGACTTGTCTTCACATCAACATCCTGGAACTAAGGGCCATATACAATGCCCTACGTCAAGCGGAGACCTTACTTTGCGACCAACCGGTTCTGATCCAGTCAGACAACGTCACCGCAGTGGCTCATGTAAACCGCCAAGGCGGCACAAGAAGCAGAGTGGCGATGGCACAAGCCACCAGAATTCTTCGCTGGGTGGAGAATCACGCAAGCGCACTGTCAGCAGTGTTCATTCCGGGAGTGGACAACTGGGAAGCAGACATCCTCAGCAGACACGACCTACATCCGGGAGAGTGGGGACTTCATCAGGAAGTCTTTGCACAGATTACAAGTCGGTGGGAACTGCCACAGATAGACATGATGCCGTCCCGGCTCAACAAAAAGCTACAGAGGTATTGCGCAAGGTCAAGAGACCCTCAGGCAGTAGCTGTAGACGCCCTAGTGACACCGTGGGTGTTCCGGTCGGTCTATGTATTTCCTCCTCTTCCTCTCATACCCAAGGTGTTGAGGATAATAAGACAAAGAGGAGTGAGAACAATCCTCATTGTTCCAGATTGGCCACGGAGGACCTGGTATCCGGATCTGCAGGAAATGCTCACAGAAGATCTGTGGCCTCTCCCTCTAAGACAGGACCTGTTGCATCAGGGGCCCTGTCTGTTCCAAGACTTACCGCGGCCGCGTTTGACGGCATGGCGGTTGAATGCCGGATCCTAGCATTCCGGTTAAGGTCATCCCTACGCTGATAAAGGCTAGGAAGGATGTAACGTTAAAACATTACACCGTATATGGCGAAATTATGTTTCTTGGTGTGAGGCCAGGAATGCTCCTACGGAAGAATTCCATCCGGGCCGTTTCCTTCACTTCCTACAAACTGGAGTGAATTTGGGCCTAAAATTAGGCTCTATTAAGGTCCAGATTTCGGCCTTATCTATTTTCTTTCAAAAAGAATTGGCTTCTCTTCCAGAAGTTCAGACTTTTGTAAAAGGAGTGCTGCATATTCAGCCTCCTTTTGTGCCTCCGGTGGCACCTTGGGACCTTAACGTGGTGTTAAGTTTTCTAAAATTACACTGGTTTGAACCACTTAAAACAGTGAAGTTAAAATATCTCACATGGAAGGTGGTCATGTTATTAGCCTTGGCTTCGGCTAGGCGAGTGTCGGAATTAGCGGCTTTGTCACATAAAAGCCCATATTTGGTATTCCATGTGGATAGAGCGGAATTGCAGACCCGTCCTCAATTCCTACCAAAAGTGGTCTCATCTTTTCATATGAACCAACCTATTGTGGTGCCTGTGGCTACGCGTGACTTGGAGGATTCCGAGTTACTTGATGTGGTTAGGGCTTTGAAAATTTACGTGGCCAGGACGGCTAGAGTCAGGAAAACTGAAGCACTGTTTGTCCTGTATGCAACCAACAAGATTGGTGCCCCTGCTTCAAAGCAGGCTATTGCTCGCCGGATTTGTAACACGATTCAGCAAGCGCATTCTATGGCTGGATTGCAGTTACTGAAATCGGTCAAGGCCCATTCCACGAGGAAAGTGGGCTCTTCTTGGGCGGCTGCCCGAGGGGTCTCGGCACTACAGCTGTGTCAAGCTGCTACTTGGTCGGGTTCACACACCTTTGCAAAATACTATAAGTTTGATACCCTGGCTGAGGAGGAACTCATGTTTGCTCAATCGGTGCTGCAGAGTCATCCGCACTCTCCCGCCCGTTTTGGAGCATTGGTATAATCCCCATGGTCCTTACGGAGTCCCCAGCATCCTCTAGGACGTTAGAGAAAATAAGATTTTAAACCTACTGGTAAATCTTTTTCTCGTAGTCCGTAGAGGATGCTGGGCGCCCGTCCCAAGTGCGGACTACTTCTGCAATACTTGTATATAGTTATTGCTTCAATAAGGGTTATGTTATAGTTGCATCGGTCCTGCACTGATGCTATGTTGTTTTTTCATACTGATAACTGGGTAGTTTATCACAAGTTATACGGTGTGATTGGTGTGGCTGGTATGAATCTTGCCGTGGATTAACAAAATCCTTTCCTCATACTGTCCGTCTCCTCTGGGCACAGTTTCTCTAACTGTGGCATAGAGGGAGGAGCCAGTGCACACCCAGAACTAAAGTCTTTCTTAAAGTGCCCATGTCTCCTGTGGAGCCCGTCTATCCCCATGGTCCTTACGGAGTCCCCAGCATCCTCTACGGACTACGAGAAAAAGATTTACCGGTAGGTTTAAAATCTTATTTTCTACTTTATTCTTATCTATCCTAGTTTATTACGACCAACTCTCATCCAAGGAGTTTGATATTCTACTACCTGCATGCAATTTAAATTGCTTAAATTGTTTATATGGTTGATTTGTCCTTCACAATCTATAATCTGCAACTTGGATGTACTTGTGTCATTGAAAATCTTATAATAAAAATGTATATACAGATACTCAACCTGTATATTGAAAAAAAAAAAGTTATAAGACATATGCATTCAATATTTGAAGAAACAAAATAAAATAAAGCTATCTATTGGGTTTCACTAACAAGCACATTGGAAGACTTGACTACTGTTAAAAGACATGCATTACATGGTATAGAGCCACAAACCACAATGTAGTAAAATAAAAACAAACTTACATGTGTATCAAACCTATGTGAGGCTTACATTGATAGTGCAAGATCAACACTCTATCAACTGTGCAAACTAGACTGCACATAAATGCCATAAAATTTATCTGAGATTTTAGTAAATAAGGCCCGTTGCTGTCCGGGTCACGCAGCCGTCACGGCCCGCCCCCATACGGTCCGGTCATGTCTGCGTTGTCCTGACTGTGCCCCCAAAATGGCGGCACAACGCCGCTGGCCCGACTCCTCCTGCCCAGTGACCGCCTCTGCCTGTCAATCAGGCAGAGGCGCTCACTGGGCAGAGATGCTGATCGCATCTCTGGCATGTGCCGGTGCACTGCGGCACCAGCACACACGCACTTCAGACCTGATCTCCTGTTGTGTGAATATGCACAGCAGGGATCAGGTCTGAATTAGGCCCTATATACAGCTGTCAGTAAGGCAGGGATGTGCTGCTGCCAGTGAGGCAGGGATGTGCTGCTGGTAGTGAAGCAGTGATGTGCTGCTGTCAGCGAAGCAGTGCTGTGCTGCTGTCAGCGAGACAGGGATGTGCTGCTGTCAGCGAGGCAGGGATGTGCTGCTGTCAGCGAAGCAGGGATGTGCTGCTGTCAGCGAAGCAGGGATGTGCTGCTGTCAGCGAGGCAGGGATGTGCTGCTGTCAGCGAGGCAGGGATGTGCTGCTGTCAGCGAGGCAGGGATGTGCTGCTATAAGTGAGGTAGGGATGTGCTGCTGTCATTGAAGCAGGAATGTGCTGCTGCAGTGAGGCAGAGATATGCAGCCCACTATCTCCCTATCACCCCTGCCTGAGTCACACACTTTCCCTGTCACCCCTGCCTCAGTTACCCACTATCTCCCAGTCACCGCTGCCTCAGTCAACCACTATATCTGCGATCCCTGCCTCAGTCACCCACTATACCAGTCACCCCTGCTTTAGTCACCCACTGTCACCCTATCACCCCTGCTTCAGTCACCCACTATCCCTGTCAACCCTGCCTCAGTCACCCACTATCTCCCAGTCACCCCTGCCTCAGTCAGCCACTATCCCTGTCACCCCTGCCTCAGTCTCTTACTGTCCCTGTCACCCCTGCCACAGTCATCCACTATCTCCCTATCACCCCTGCCTTAGTCATTTATTATACCTGTCACCCACTTTCTTCCCATACTTACCCAACCCCTTCCTATCACCCCTCCCTCAGTAACCCACTATCTCCCTGTCACCCACTATCTCCCAGTCACCCCGGCCTCAGTCACCCACTATCTCCCACTCATACATGCTTCAGTCACCCACTATCTCCCAGTCATTCCTGCCTCAGTCACCTACTGACACCAGTGCAGACATTTCTGCTGCGGCCTCTCCACTCTCCAGCGTGAACGTCCTGACGACTGAGGAAATCCGCTTCCTAGTTGAGGACTCCGGGAATGAACACTGCCGATATAGCTGTCAGATGACTTTCTACCCAACGGAGGATTTTTGATACTTCCAGCTTTGCCATGCAGTTTCGAGTGCCGCCTTGATGATTTGTGTACACTACCGTGGTGGCGTTGTCAGATTGTACTTGAACAGGCCTGTTCTGTACTAGAGGCAGGGCCAGTGTCAATTAATTGAACACTGCCTGCAATTCCAGAATGTATATTAGGAGGAGAGATTCCTCCCTGGTCCACCGACCCTGGAGAAAGTGTTGCTCCAACACCATGGCCCAGCCCAAAAGACTGGCATCCATTGTCAGGAGGACACAGTTGGAGATCCAGAAGGGATGGCCCCTGCTCAACTGTTGGTCCTGTAGCCACCAGCTCAGTGTCAGACGAACCTCCGGAGTCAAGGAGATCATTTGAGACATCATCCGATGAGGCAGGCCGTCCCACTTGGAGAGGATTAACCTCTGCAGAGGGCGGTAATGAAATTGAGCGTACTCTACCATATCGAAAGCCGACACCATGAGGTCTAGTACTTGCATCGCCGTGTGTATCAACACTCTTGGGCGAGAGAGGACGATACTGTCCTGAATTTTCAGGACTTTCTCTGGAGACAGAAACAATTGTTGGCTGTGTGTGTCCAGCAGTGCCCCTAGGTGCACAATGTTCCGAGCAGGGACCAGCGAGGACTTTTTTCAGTTGATGAGCCACCCGTGGACTTTTAGGAATTGGACCGCCAGTTCCAGATAACTGTGGAGAACCTCTTGGGAGTTCACCAGGATCAGCAAGTCATCCAGATTTGGCAGGATCCTGATTCTCTGATGGTGAAGGGTCGTCATCACGGCCATGACCTTGGTGAATATCCGAGGTGCCGTGGCCAAACCAGAAGGCAGGACTTGAAATCCAAAAACAAACCAGGCACAACACTGCTTAGCTTCCATCATCAGATGAGATTGGACCAGTGACGTAACTACTGCCCCCGCAGTCCTCGCGGTGGCTTGGGGGCGAGGGGCTGCGGGGGCGCCACTGATTTACAGCAGACTGACATGCGGACGAGCAGTCTCCTTCCCTCCGCCGCTTTTTGGAGGGACACGGAGGGCACACAGCGCGCCTCCCTGTGTCCCTCCTGCTGCATCATCTCCGGCGGCCGCGGGTCTAATAGGGGGAAGTGCCGTCCGTGAGCTCTAATTGGCTCATGAACCGGCACTTCCCCCTATTAGACCCGCGGCCGCCGGAGATGATGCAGCAGGAGGGACACAGGAGAGACGAGCTGTGCCCTCCGTGTCCCTCCAAAAAGCGACGGCGGGGGGGGGGTAAATATCTGGCACTGGGAGCATATATGGCACGGGGGGGGGGAGGGAGGAATATCTGGCACTGGGGCATTTCTGGCACTGGGGGGAATATCTGGCACTGGGGGCATATCTGGCACTGGGGGGGATATCTGGCACTGGGGCATATATGGCACTGGGGGGGAATATCTGGCACTGGGGGCATATATGGCACTGGGGGCATATATGGCACTGGGGGGGGGGTATCTGGCACTGGGGGCATATATGGCACGGGGGGCATATATGGCACTGGGGGGAATATCTGGCACTGGGGGCATATATGGCACTGGGGGGGAATATCTGGCACTGGGGGCATATGTGTACCTGGCACATGGGGGGGACGACTATATTTGGCACTGGGGCATGTAAGTACCTGGCACCGTGGGGGAATATCTGGCACTGGGGACATATGTGGCACTTGGAGCACAGCCCTAGCAACAAGGACTACCTCCTAGCAACGAGCATGACACCCAGTGCATGAAACATCTGGCAACGAGCATGACACCCAGTGCATGAAACACCTGGCAACGAGCATGACACCCAGTGCATGAAACCCCTGGCAACGAGCATGACACCCTGAGCATGAAAACCCCTGGCACCGTGCATGGAACCAAGAGCATGAAACCCCTGGCAACGAGCATGACACCCAGTGCATGAAACCCCTGACAACGAGCAGGTAATTGAAAAGTAATTAGAAGCCTTACTGTAGGACTTAATGTGTAATGGGCATTACGGTGTGTGGCATAATGTATCACGGACATTGCGGTGTGTGTCATAATGTGTCGCAGGCATTACGGTGTATGGTATACTATATCGCGGGCATTGTGATATGTGGTATAATGTCTCAGGGTCATTGCAGTGTGTGGCATAATGTATCACGGACATTGCGGTGTGTGTCATAATGTGTCAGGCATTACGGTGTGTGGTATACTATATCACGGGCATTGTGGTATGTGGTATAATGTCTCAGGGTCATTGCAGTGTGGCATAATACATAACGGGCATTGCGATGTGTGGCATAGGGTATAACGGGCAGGGCATTGCGGTATGTGTCACAGGCATTACGGTGTATGGTATACTATATCACGGGCATTGTGGTATAATGTCTCAAGGTCATTGCAGTGTGTGGCATAATGTGTCACAGGCATTGTATGTGCTATAATGTATCGGGCATTGCAGTGTGTGGCATAATGTATCACGGACATTGCGGTGTGTGTCATAATGTGTCACAGACATTGTATGTGCTATAATGTATCAGGGGCATTGCAGTGTGTAGCATAATGTATAACGGGCATTGCGATTCCTGTCATAATGTGTCACAGGCATTACGGTGTGTGGCATAATGTGTCACAGACATTACGGTGTGTGGCATAATGTGTCGGGGGCATTACAGTGTGTGCATATTGTGTCGTGCATTATTGTGTGCGGCATAATGTCTAAGGGCCATTGCAGTATGTGGCATAATGTATACTGGGCATTACTATAAGGAGGAAAAATGACAAATAATGTAAGGGGCATGAATCAGGATTATTTTTCTTTCCTGTGGTGGCCAACGTATGGGCGTGCAGGTTGCAAAACTGGGGTATAAGGTAGTCTTTTCCTGCAATGCCACGCCCCTTTATGCGAAACCACGCCCACTCCAACAAAACCACGCCCCTTTTTTGACGCGCGCGCTTGGTATTCCCAGGTGGTCTCACATCCAAGAACAAACCAGGCCTAAGATCAGGTGATATTGGGCATATACAGTGTGGTGTGGCTGTAGATATGTATGTATCACACCTTCCTCTATACATATACATACATACATACATACATACATACATACACACACACACACCTATATCTGTACGTACACTGACATACACACACCAACATCTATACATTAACACGCTGACCCCTAAACGTACACCAACGTACCCACACCTGCATCTATACCTACACATGCTGACACGTGGACGTACACCGGCTTACCCACATGTGAATCTATACATACATGTGCTGACACCTGGACATACACTGATGTACCCACACCTAACATCTATACATACACATGCTAACACCTGGACGTATACAGACGTACCCACATTTGCATCCATGCATATATAGATGTAGGTGTGTGTACGTCAGTGTACGTCCAGGTGTCAACGCGTGTATGTATAGATGCAGGTGTGGGTACGTCTGTGTATGTCCAGGTGTCAGAATGTGTATGTATAGATGCAGGTGTGGGAAGGTCAGTGTAGGTTCAGGTGTCAGCGCGTGTATGTATAGATGCAGGTGCTTGTATGTCCAGATGTCAGTGCATGTATGTATAGATGCAAGTGTGGGTACGTCGGTGTATGTCCATTTGTCAGCGCGTGTATATATAGATGCAGGTGCTTGTATGTTGGTGTATGTCCAGGTGTCAGCATGTGTATGTATAGATGCAGGTGTGGGAATGTTGGTGTATGTCCAGGTGTCAGGGCATGTATGTATGGATATTAGGTGTGGGTACATCAGTGTATGTCCAGGTGTTAGCGCATGTATGTATAGATGTATATATACACACACATACGATAGATAGATAGATAGATAGATAGATAGATAGATAGATAGATAGATAGATAGATAGATAGATACATATTATAAGGGCACGGTCGTGCCCTTATATTAAGGCTGAATCGAACAAACGGAATTCTCCCATAGGGAACTTCTGAGATGGGGGCATGGTGTTTGAGGGGCTACACCTCAAAACTGATTGGACGTACTGAGCTGAAATTTGGCCTGGGCGTGTAGAATCGTCACCCGGTGCTGCATGCCAAATTTCAGGGCAAAATAATAAAAAATGAGGAATTGGGAGTAACCTAAAGTTCCAACTGTCAGTTTTTTTCTGTGACTTCCTTTGTGGCTTTTTGACACCGTTTTCCTATAGAGTGAATTAGATATTTTTTGGGAAGGCATAACTCCGGATAGAGGACGAATTAAGACTTGGGGTTTGTTTTACTAGATAGAGTATGCCCCAGTGTAGTGCCTTTTGGGGTTGTGGTTTTTCAGAAAGTTATAGGGTTTTTTTAATTAAGAGAAATATGCCCCATTATAGAGATAGGGCTTTTCAATTTGTTGCGGCTGCGCAGTGGCCGCCAGGAGAGCGAGAGTGAGTGAGGGAAGGGGTCTCGTGCAGGCTGAGGTTATAAAAGTAGCTGCTGGCGGCGGGAGGAGAGCCAGCGGTTCCTGGGTGTGTGCACCTGCGGTCCCTTACAGACTGCAGCGACCCATTAGGACTGTGGAGGAGAGGGGTAGCGGCATAGCAGCCGCAGGCTTACCGAAAGTGCTCACTACTGAGCAATATGGTCCCCTTACCCGAAGTGGGAGCCGCAGCGGGAGGAATAGCTGGAGTTGCGCCGCAGGAGAAAGTCAGAGGACATCCAGAAGAGACATCCGGTGCAGCGCTGACTCCTGACTGACAGCGCTTGCCTACTGAGCGGTGTGGTACCCCCACACCTGAAGCGGGTGCGGGAGCGGCAGCCGGAGTAGACAGCTGTGCTGCACGGAAGAAGTCAGGCAGCAGCAGCAGCACCAGCGGGCTGAGGTGGGGAGGATCAGTATGGACCCTTACGTGCGGCTCACATTCAGATCCATCCGGCTCCCTTCCCCTCCCTTCCCCTCCTCCCCTGCACCCTTAGCAGCCTGCCCCCACATCTCATTCACCCACCGCCGCAGACTCCTCCCCCACACGGTTATTATAATAAGGCCACCCCCCTACCCCCTTCCCTCCCTGCTGTGTGTCCAGCCCCCTCACCTGCTGTGTGTCCGGCCTACCCCCCCCCTCACCTGCTGTGTGTCCAGCCCCCCCCCCTCACCTGCTGTGTGTCCAGCCCCCCCCCCCTCACCTGCTGTGTGTCCGGCCTACCCCCCCCCCCTCCCTGCTGTGTGTCCAGCCACCACCCCCCTCACCTGCTGTGCGTCTGGCCTACCCCCCCCCTGCTGTGTGTCCAGCCCCCCCCCCCCCTCCCTGCTGTGTGTCCGGCCTACCCCCCCCTCCCTGCTGTTTGTCCGGCCTACCCCCCCCCCTCCCTGCTGTGTGTCCAGACCCCCCCCCTCACCTGCTGTGTGTCCAGCCACCCCCCCCCTCACCTGCTGTGTGTCCGGCCTACCCCCTCCTCCCTGCTGTTTGTCCGGCCACCCTCCCCTCCCCTGCTGTGTGTCCGGCGGCCTACCCCCCCCCCTCCCTGCTGTGTGTCCGGCCTACCCCCCCTCACCTGCTGTGTGTCCAGCCCCCCCCCTCACCTGCTGTGTGTCCAGCCCCCCCCCTCCTCCCCTGCTGTGTGTCCAGCCCCCCCCCCCCCTCCCTGCTGTTTGTCCGGCCACCCTCCCCTCCCCTGCTGTTTGTCCGGCCACCCTCCCCTCCCCTGCTGTGTGTCCGGCCACCCTCCCCTCCCCTGCTGTGTGTCCGGTCACCCTCCCCTCCCCTGCTGTGTGTCCGGCCTACCCCACCCCTCACCTGCTGCGTGTCCAGCCCCCCCCCCTCACCTGCTGCGTGTCCAGCCCCCCCCTCACCTGCTGTGTGTCCAGCCCCCCCCCTCACCTGCTGTGTGTCCAGCCCCCCCCCCTCACCTGCTGTGTGTCCAGCCCCCCCCCCTCACCTGCTGTGTGTCCAGCCCCCCCCTCACCTGCTGTGTGTCCAGCCCCCCCCCTCACCTGCTGTGCGTCCAGCCCCCCCCTCACCTGCTGTGTGTCCAGCCCCCCCCTCACCTGCTGTGTGTCCAGCCCCCCCCCTCACCTGCTGTGTGTCCAGCCCCCCCCCCCCTCACCTGCTTTGTGTCCAGCCCCCCCCCTCACCTGCTGTGTGTCCAGCCCCCCCCTCACCTGCTGTGTGTCCAGCCCCCCCCCCTCACCTGTATGTATTTTTTTTCTCTGCAACCCACTGCTAAATTGTGCTTCCTAGCTGTTTTTTTATAAAATCACTGAATCAAATCTAACTCTGATAACATCAGAGAAGGCCAGGTACCCTACACAATAAGAGGGGGTTTGAAATTTTGACTTGTCTACTTAAATATCACCAAAATCTGATCACAAGGTCAATTACGTCCCTGGGTGGGATTGAACCACCAACCTTTTGGTTAATAGCCTTACACACTAACCAATTGCGCCACAGAGACACTTTGCAAAAGTACATACTGACAAAGGCTAATAAGCATTCATCTAGAACGTTTCCTAAAAAAACTTTAAAAAGTCAATAATCTGGAGAGTTTTTGTAAGATGTTTCTTCCATCAACCAACAAAGAAACACATTGGTACTTTCCCATGATGAGTGAGTGCTTCAGGATCTCTTGCACTTACATGTGCAGCAGAGTACTGCAATGGAAGCATGCTGGGCCCATAACCCAGAGGTAGGCAGATTGAAACTATCCTTTGCTATATGCATTTTTTTTTTGTTAATTAAAGTAATCCAAAACTGGGATTGATATTTTGGCTCTTTTATTTTTACTTAAAGTACAATAACTTTTACCATTTTAATTTGTTTTGATAGTATATTGACAGTATTGTTTTCTTTTAAAAATCCACTTAATTTTCTTTACCCTATTATTAAAATGGTAATTGACAAAAACAAACTACATTGTCACCAGAAGAGCAATACAAAATGTACAAGTGATATATTAAAATCATCTTTCCAGCTTGAATTTCAATGATGCATTGGGGCAACGATTTTGTGAGAAACATCTTCACCCTTAAATAAAGATTTTCTTAATTCCTTACCTGTGTGATAATTAGATATCACCTTGTTTTCACATTAAACAGACTTCCACATGAGAAAGCAGCAAGGATGCAGTGGCGTTAATGTTTCCTGGTGTCAACCTGTATTATTTCAGTAGACATTGAAATGAGGATGCATCTTGTTGCCTTTCCAATGAAGCAAGTTTAATTTAGTAATAGGTGAAAAACCATCCCTACAAAGGTGTTAATCAGAGACTTGGCTTTGTGGACACATTTCAGAGAACAAATTTGTTAGCATAAAAATAAAGCCAGAAAATGAAGAGCTGTTTAATCACTCAATTGTATTTTTTTGCCAGCATATTTTTTTATCTGCAACCCACTGCTAAATTGTGCTTCCTAGCTGTTTTTTTTATAAAATCACTGAATCAAATCTAACTCTGATTACATCAGAGAAGGCCAGGTACCCTACACCATAACAGGGGGTTTGAAATTTTGACTTGTCTACTTAAAGATCACCAAAATCTGATCACAAGGTCAATTACGTCCCTGGGTGTGATTGAACCACCAACCTTTTGGTTAGTAGCCGTACACACTAACTGATTGCGCCACAGAGACACTTTGCAGAAGTAAATACTGACAAAGGCTAATAAGCATTCATCTAGAACGTTTCCTAGAAAAACTTTAAAAAGTCAATAATCTGGAGAGTTTTTGTAAGATGTTTCTTCCATCAACCAACGAAGAAACACATTGGTACTTTCCCATGATGAGTGAGTGCTTCAGGATCTCTTGCACTTACATGTGCAGCAGAGTACAGCAATGGAAGCATGCTGGGCCCATAACCCAGAGGTAGGCAGATTGAAACTATCCTTTGCTATATGCTTTTTTTTTGTTAATTAAAGTAATCCAAAACTGGGATTGATATTTTGGCTCTTTTATTTTTACTTAAAGTACAATAACTTTTACCATTTTAATTTGTTTTAATAGTATATTGACAGTATTGTTTTCTTTCAAAAATCCACTTAATTTTCTTTACCCTATTATTAAAATGGTAATTGACAAAAACAAACTACATTGTCACCAGAAGAGCAATACAAAATGTACAAGTGATATATTAAAATCATCTTTCCAGCTTGAATTTCAATGATGCATTGGGGCAACGATTTTGTGAGAAACATCTTCACCCTTAAATAAAGATTTTCTTAATTCCTTACCTGTGTGATAATTAGATATCACCTTGTTTTCGCATTAAACAGACTTCCACATGAGAAAGCAGCAAGGATGCAGTGGCGTTAATGTTTCCTGGTGTCAACTTGTATTATTTCAGTAGACATTGAAATGAGGATGCATCTTGCTGCCTTTCCAATGAAGCAAGTTTAATTTAGTAATAGGTGAAAAACCATCCTTACAAAGGTGTTAATCAGAGACTTTGCTTTGTGGACACTTTTCAGAGAACAAATTTGTTAGCATAAAAATAAAGCCAGAAAATGAAGAGCTGTTTAATCACTCAATTGGATTTTTCTGCCAGCATATTTTTTTTCTCTGCAAACCACTGCTAAATTGTGCTTCCTAGCTGTTTTTATAAAATCAATGAATCAAATCTAACTCTGATTACATCAGAGAAGGCCAGGTACCCTACACCATAAGAGGGGGTTTGAAATTTTGACTTGTCTACTTAAAGATCACCAAAATCTGATAACAAGATCAATTACATCCCTGGGTGGGATTGAACCACCAACCTTTTAGTTAATAGCCGTACACACTAACTGATTGCGCCACAGAGACACTTTGCGAAAGGGCATACTGACAAATGCTAATAAGCATTCATCTAAAACGTTTCCTAGAAAAACTTTAAAAAGTCAATAATCTGGAGAGTTTTTGTAAGATGTTTCTACCATCAACCAACGAAGAAACACATTGGTACTTTCCCATGATGAGTGAGTGCTTCAGGATCTCTTGCACTTACATGTGCAGCAGAGTACAGCAATGGAAGCATGCTGGGCTCATAACCCAGAGGTAGGCAGATTGAAACTATCCTCTGCTGTATGCTTTTTTTTTTTTTATTAAAGTAATCCAAAACTGGGATTGATATTTTGGCTCTTTTATTTTTACTTAAAGTACAATAACTTTTACCATTTTAATTTGTTTTAATAGTATATTGACAGTATTGTTTTCTTTCAAAAATCCACTTAATTTTCTTTACCCTATTATTAAAATGGTAATTGACAAAAACAAACTACATTGTCACCAGAAGAGCAATACAAAATGTACAAGTGATATATTAAAATCATCTTTCCAGCTTGAATTTCAATGATGCATTGGGGCAACGATTTTGTGAGAAACATCTTCACCCTTAAATAAAGATTTTCTTCATTCCTTACCTGTGTGCTAATTAGATATCACCTTGTTTTCGCATTAAACAGACTTCCACATGAGAAAGCAGCAAGGATGCAGTGGCGTTAATGTTTCCTGGTGTCAACTTGTATTATTTCAGTAGACATTGAAATGAGGATGCATCTTGCTGCCTTTCCAATGAAGCAAGTTTAATTTAGTAATAGGTGAAAAACCATCCCTACAAAGGTGTTAATCAGAGACTTGGCTTTGTGGACACATTTCAGAGAACAAATTTGTTAGCATAAAAATAAAGCCAGAAAATGAAGAGCTGTTTAATCACTCAATTGTATTTTTTTGCCAGCATATTTTTTTTATCTGCAACCCACTGCTAAATTGTGCTTCCTAGCTGTTTTTTATAAAATCACTGAATCAAATCTAACTCTGATTACATCAGAGAAGGCCAGGTACCCTACACAATAAGAGGGGGTTTGAAATTTTGACTTGTCTACTTAAATATCACCAAAATCTGATCACAAGGTCAATTACATTCCTGGGTGGGATTGAACCACCAACCTTTTGGTTAACAGCCTTACACACTAACCAATTGCACCACAGAGACACTTTGCAAAAGTACATACTGACAAAGGCTAATAAGCATTCATCTAGAACGTTTCCTAGAAAAACTTTAAAAAGTCAATAATCTGGAGAGTTTTTGTAAGATGTTTCTTCCATCAACCAACGAAGAAACACATTGGTACTTTCCCATGATGAGTGAGTGCTTCAGGATCTCTTGCACTTACATGTGCAGCAGAGTACTGCAATGGAAGCATGCTGGGCCCATAACCCAGAGGTAGGCAGATTGAAACTATCCTTTGCTATATGCATTTTTTTTTGTTAATTAAAGTAATCCAAAACTGGGATTGATATTTTTGTTCTTTTATTTTTACTTAAAGTACAATAACTTTTACCATTTTAATTTGTTTTAATAGTATATTGACAGTATTGTTTTCTTTCAAAAATCCACTAAATTTTCTTTACCCTATTATTAAAATGGTAATTGACAAAAACAAACTACATTGTCACCAGAAGAGCAATACAAAATGTACAAGTGATATATTAAAATCATCTTTCCAGCTTGAATTTCAATGATGCATTGGGGCAACGATTTTGTGAGAAACATCTTCACCCTTAAATAAAGATTTTCTTAATTCCTTACCTGTGTGCTAATTAGATATCACCTTGTTTTCACATTAAACAGACTTCCACATGAGAAAGCAGCAAGGATGCAGTGGCGTTAATGTTTCCTGGTGTCAACCTGTATTATTTCAGTAGACATTGAAATGAGGATGCATCTTGCTGCCTTTCCAATGAAGCAAGTTTAATTTAGTAATAGGTGAAAAACCATCCCTACAAAGGTGTTAATCAGAGACTTGGCTTTGTGGACACTTTTCAGAGAACAAATTTGTTAGCATAAAAATAAAGCCAGAAAATGAAGAGCTGTTTAATCACTCAATTGGATTTTTTTGCCAGCATATTTCTTTTTCTCTGCAACCCACTGATAAATTGTGCTTCCTAGCTGTTTTTATAAAATCACTGAATCAAATCTAACTCTGATTACATCAGAGAAGGCTAGGTACCCTACACAATAAGAGGGGGTTTGAAATTTTGACTTGTCTACTTAAATATCACCAAAATCTGATCACAAGGTCAATTACGTCCCTGGGTAGGATTTAACCACCAACCTTTTGGTTAATAGCCGTACACACTAACCAATTGCGCCACAGAGACACTTTGCAAAAAGTTCATACTGACAAAGGCTAATAAGCATTCATCTAGAACGTTTCCTAGAAAAACTTTAAAAAGTCAATAATCTGGAGAGTTTTTGTAAGATGTTTCTTCCATCAACCAACGAAGAAACACATTGGTACTTTCCCATGATGAGTGAGTGCTTCAGGATCTCTTGCACTTACATGTGCAGCAGAGTACTGCAATGGAAGCATGCTGGGCCGATAACCCAGAGGTAGGCAGATTGAAACTACTCTCTGCTATATGCATTTTTTTTAATTAAAGTAATCCAAAATTGGGATTGATATTTTAGCTCTTTTATTTTTACTTAAAGTACAATAACTTTTACCATTTTAATTTGTTTAATAGTATATTGACAGTATTGTTTTCTTTCAAAAATCCACTTAATTTTCTTTACCCTATTATTAAAATGGTAATTGACAAAAACAAACTACATTGTCACCAGAAGAGCAATACAAAATGTACAAGTGATATATTAAAATCATCTTTCCAGCTTGAATTTCAATGATGCATTGGGGCAACGATTTTGTGAGAAACATCTTCACCCTTAAATAAAGATTTTCTTAATTCCTTACCTGTATGCTAATTAGATATCACCTTGCTTTCACATTAAACAGACTTCCACATGAGAAAGCAGCAAGGATGCAGTGGCGTTAATGTTTCCTGGTGTCAACCTGTATTATTTCAGTAGATATTGAAATGACGATGCATCTTGCTGCCTTTCCAATGAAGCAAGTTTAATTTAGTAATAGGTGAAAAACCATCCCTACAAAGGTGTTAATCAGATACTTGGCTTTGTGGACACTTTTCAGAGAACAAATTTGTTAGCATAAAAATAAAGCCAGAAAATGAAGAGCTGTTTAATCACTCAATTGGATTTTTTTGCCAGCATATTTCTTTTTCTCTGCAACCCACTGCTAAATTGTGCTTCCTAGCTGTTTTTTTTTATAAAATCACTTAATCAAATCTAACTCTGATTACATCAGAGAAGGCCAGGTACCCTACACCACAAGAGGGGGTTTGAAATTTTGACTTGTCTACTTAAAGATCACCAAAATCTGATAACAAGGTAAATTACGTCCCTGGGTGGGATTGAACCACCAACCTTTTGGATAATAACCGAACACGCTAACTGATTGCGCCACAGTGACACTTTGCAAACGTACATTCTGACAAACGCTAATAAGCATTCATCTAGAACGTTTCCTAGAAAAACTTTAAAAAGTCAATAATCTGGAGAGTTTTTGTTAGATGTTTCTTCCATCAATCAACGAAGAACATTCAAGCTGATTTCTTGCAGCAGCTGGGCACTGTAACAGCTCCAGAGCTGCTCTGTAAGGCAACTAAAAGGGTGTGGGCCCTGCAGCACTACCTGTAGTTCGCATTGTGCGTTGGAAGGCACAAAGTAAGCAGACGGGAGAAGTCAGGATAGTGCGCAAGGGCATAGAAAGGAGCGGCTCAAGAAAAGAGAAGTGGAAACAGACAGCAAACTAGGCTGGAGAGAGACCTGAGACAAAGAGATCTGAATTATACGAGAGCCGACCAGGGGAAACACAAATTATGCAGTCGAGTTTCCCACATTTGGGGAAATCGCTGGAGCAGCACACACAGAGTGCAATGGGTGAGCCTTGCCCTGGGAGAAGCACCTTCATGATCATAGTATCTCACCTGGCAGGTAAGTAGGAGTTGGGCAAGAGCTGAGGAGGGTCGCTGCTCGGGCACCCCCCTGTCAAGTGAAGGAGATCCAACTGAGGCAGCACAAGAGAACTCTCGAAAGAAGAACAAGGCTAGAGGAAGATCTGAGACACAGAAATCTGGCTTTTACCAGAGCTGACCAGAGGAAAGCACAAACACAGTCACCCACTACCACAAATAATGCAGTCGAGTTTCCCACATTTGGGGAAATCACAGGGGTCAGCATACCCAGAATGCAATGAATGAACCTCACCCTGGGAGAACAATCTTCATGACCATGGTATCTCCTATGCAAAATATGTATGATTTGGGATAGGGCTGGGGAGGGCCGCTGCTCAGGCACATCTCTGTCAAGTAAAGGAGATTCAACTGAGGCAGCACAAGGGAACTCTCATCTGGGGACAACAACTGCAGGGAGAACACATATTTTCAGATGAACATGGGAGGGCAGAAGGCTGCCTAATACTGAAGCACCCCCAAACAACAAACCAAATGCAACAACTAGTACAAGCATTCCTGGGGGAAGGCCTGCAGCAGATGGATTTGCATATGGTGATGTCATCCAAGCAGTGGGTCAAAGTTGGCTTCAACCCTCGTCTGCATATGAAAAGAGAAAAGGGGCGTGCAGGGCATGGCGGCCTTTTGCGGCGCTTGGATGACCCCTAGTTCGCATTAAACACCTCCACCCTACTTCGGTGTGGGGCTCATGTTGGCTATGCCCCAGCCCATGAAGCATTCAAGCTGATTACTTGCAGCAGCTGGGCACTGTAATAGCTACAGAGCTGCTCTGTAAGGCAAGTAAAAGGGTGTGGGCCCTGCAGCACTACCTGTAGTTCGCATTGTGCATTGGAAGGCACAAAGTAAGCAGATGGGAGAAGTCAAGATAATGCGCAAGGGCATAGAAGGGAGCGGCTCAAGAAAAGAGAAGTTGAAACAGACAGCAAACTAGGCTGGAGAGAGACCTGAGACAAACAGATCTGAATTATACGAGAGCTGACCAGGGGAAACACAAATTATGCAGTCAAGTTTCCCACATTTGGGGAAATCGCAGGAGCAGCACACCCAGAGTGCAATGGGTGAGCCTTGCCCTGGGAGAAGCACCTTCATGATCATAGTATCTCACTTGGCAGGTAAGTAGGAGTTGGGCTTGAGCTGGGGAGGGTTGATGCTAGGGCACCCCCCTGTCAAGTGAAGGAGATCCAACTGAGGCAGCACAAGGGAACTCTCGAAAGAAGAACAAGGCTAGAGGAAGATCTGAGACAAAGAAATCTGACTTTTACCAGAGCTGACCAGAGGAAAGCACAAACACAGTCCCCCACTACCACAAATAATGCAGTCGAGTTTCCCACATTTGGGGAAATCATA
Source organism: Pseudophryne corroboree (assembly GCF_028390025.1). Taxonomy (NCBI): domain Eukaryota; kingdom Metazoa; phylum Chordata; class Amphibia; order Anura; family Myobatrachidae; genus Pseudophryne; species Pseudophryne corroboree. The sequence continues at coordinate 29,102 of NW_026970577.1, forward strand.
GGAGTCAGCATACCCAGAATGCAATGAATGAACCTCACCCTGGGAGAACAATCTTCATGACCATGGTATCTCCTATGCAAAATAAGTATGATTTGGGATAGAGCTGGGGAGGGCCGCTGCTCAGGCACATCTCTGTCAAGTAAAGGAGATTCAACTGAGGCAGCACAAGGGAACTCTCATCTGGGGACAACAACTGCTGGGAGAACACATATTTTCAGATGAACATGGGAGGGCAGAAGGCTGCCTAATACTGAAGCACCCCCAAACAACAAACCAAATGCAACAACTAGTACAAGCATTCCTGGGGGAAGGCCTACAGCAGATGGATTTGCATATGGTGATGTCATCCAAGCAGTGGGTCAAAGTTGGCTTCAACCCTCGTCTGCATATGAAAAGAAAAAAGGGATGTGCAGGGCATGGCGTCCTTTTGTGGCGCTTGGATGACCCCTAATTCACATTAAACATCTCCACCCTCCTTCGGTGTGGGGCTCATGTTGGCTATGCCCCAGCCCCTGAAGCATTCAAGATGATTTCTTGCAGCAGCTGGGCACTGTAACAGCTCCAGAGCTGTTCTGTAAAGCATGTAAAAGGGTGTGGGCCCTGCAGCACTACCTGTAGTATGCATTGTGCGTTGGAAGGCACAAAGTAAGCAGACGGGAGAGGTCAGGATAGTGCGCAAGGGCATAGAAGGGAGCGGCTCAAGAAAAGAGAAGTGGAAACAGACAGCAAACTAGGCTGGAGAAAGACCTGAGACAAAGAGATCTGAATTATACGAGAGCCGACCAGGGGAAACACAAATTATGCAGTCAAGTTTCCCACATTTGGGGAAATCGCAGGAGCGGCACACCCAGAGTGCAATGGGTGAGCCTTGCCCTGGGAGAAGCACCTTCCTGATCATAGTATCTCACCTGGCAGGTAAGTAGGAGTTGGGCTAGAGCTGGGGAGGGTCGCTGCTCGGGCACCCCCCTGTCAAGTGAAGGAGATCCAACTGAGGCAGCACAAGGGAACTCTCGAAAGAAGAACAAGGCTAGAGGAAGATCTGAGACAAAGAAATCTGACTTTTACCAGAGCTGAGCAGAGGAAAGCACAAACACAGTCCCCCACTACCACAAATAATGCAGTCGAGTTTCCCACATTTGGGGAAATCACAGGGGTCAGCATACCCAGAATGCAATGAATGAACCTCACCCTGGGAGAACAATCTTCATGACCATGGTATCTACTATGCAAAATAAGTATGATTTGGGATAGGGCTGGGGAGGGCCGCTGCTCAGGCACATCTCTGTCAAGTAAAGGAGATTCAACTGAGGCAGCACAAGGGAACTCTCATCTGGGGACAACAACTGCAGGGAGAACACATATTTTCAGATGAACATGGGAGGGCAGAAGGCTGCCTAATACTGAAGCACCCCCAAACAACAAACCAAATGCAACAACTAGTGCAAGCATTCCTGGGGGAAGGCCTGCAGCAGATTGATTTGCATATGGTAATGCCATCCAAGCAGTGGGTCAAAGTTGGCTTCAACCCTCGTCTGCATATGAAAAGAGAAAAGGGGCGTGCAGGGCATGGCGGCCTTTTGCGGCGCTTGGGTGACCCTTAGTTCGCATTAAACACCCCCACCCTCCTTCGGTGTGGGGCTCATGTTGGCAATGCCCCAGCCCCTGAAGCATTCAAGCTGATTTCTTGCAGCAGCTGGGCACTGTAACAGCTCCAGAGCTGCTCTGTGAGGCAAGTAAAAGGGTGTGGGCCCTGCAGCACTACCTGTAGTTTGCATTGTGTGTTGGAAGGCACAAAGTAAGCAGACGGGAGAAGTCAGGATAGTGCGCAAGGGCATAGAAGGGAGCGGCTCAAGAAAAGAGAAGTGGAAACAGACAGCAAACTAGGCTGGAGAGAGACCTGAGACAAAGAGATCTGAATTATACGAGAGCCGACCAGGGGAAACACAAATTATGCAGTCAAGTTTCCCACATTTGGGGAAATCACAGGGGCAGCACACCCAGAGTGCAATGGGTGAGTCTTGCCCTGGGAGAAGCACCTACATGATCATAGTATCTCACCTGGCAGGTAAGTAGGAGTTGGGCTAGAGCTGCGAAGGGTCGCTGCTCGGGTACCCCCCTGTCAAGTGAAGGAGATCCAACTGAGGCAGCACAAGGGAACTCTCGAAAGAGGAACAAGGCTAGAGGAAGATCTGAGACAAAGAAATCTGATTTTTACCAGAGTTGACCAGAAGAAAGCACAAACACAGTCCCCCACTACCACAAATAATGCAGTTGAGTTTCCCACATTTGGGGAAATCACAGGGGTCAGCATACCCAGAATGCAATGAATGAACCTCACCCTGGGAGAACAATCTTCATGACCATGGTATCTCCTATGCAAAATAAGTATGATTTGGGATAGGGCTGGGGAGGGCCGCTGCTCAGGCACATCTCTGTCAAGTAAAGGAGATTCAACTGAGGCAGCACAAGGGAACTCTCATCTGGGGACAACAACTGCAGGGAGAACACATATTTTCAGATGAACATGGGAGGGCAGAAGGCTGCCTAATACTGAAGCACCCCCAAACAACAAACCAAATGCAACAACTAGTGCAAGCATTCCTGGGGGAAGGCCTGCAGCAGATGGTTTTGCATATGGTGATGTCATCCAAGCAGTGGGTCAAAGTTGGCTTCAACCCTCGTCTGCATATGAAAAGAAAAAAGGGATGTGCAGGGCATGGCGTCCTTTTGTGGCGCTTGGATGACCCCTAATTCGCATTAAACATCTCCACCCTCCTTCGGTGTGGGGCTCATGTTGGCTATGCCCCAGCCCCTGAAGCATTCAAGATGATTTCTTGCAGCAGCTGGGCACTGTAACAGCTCCAGAGCTGCTCTGTAAAGCATGTAAAAGGGTGTGGGCCCTGCAGCACTACCTGTAGTATGCATTGTGCGTTGGAAGGCACAAAGTAAGCAGACGGGAGAGGTCAGGATAGTGCGCAAGGGCATAGAAGGGAGCGGCTCAAGAAAAGAGAAGTGGAAACAGACAGCAAACTAGGCTGGAGAAAGACCTGAGACAAAGAGATCTGAATTATATGAGAGCCGACCAGAGGAAACACAAATTATGCCGTCAAGTGTCCCACATTTGGGGAAATCGCAGGAGCAGCACACCCAGAGTGCAATGGGTGAGCCTTGCCCTGGGAGAAGCACCTTCCTGATCATAGTATCTCACCTGGCAGGTAAATAGGAGTTGGGCTAGAGCTGGGGAGGGTCGCTGCTCGTGCACCCCCCTGTCAAGTGAAGGAGATCCAACTGAGGCAGCACAAGGGAACTCTCGAAAGAAGAACAAGGCTAGAGGAAGATCTGAGACAAAGAAATCTGACTTTTACCAGAGCTGACCAGAGGAAAGCACAAACACAGTCCCCCACTACCACAAATAATGCAGTTGAGTTTCCCACATTTGGGGAAATCACAGGGGTCAGCATACCCAGAATGCAATGAATGAACCTCACCCTGGGAGAACAATCTTCATGACCATGGTATCTCCTATGCAAAATAAGTATGATTTGGGATAGGGCTGGGGAGGGCCGCTGCTCAGGCACATCTCTGTTAAGTAAAGGAGATTCAACTGAGGCAGCACAAGGGAACTCTCATCTGGGGACAACAACTGCAGGGAGAACACATATTTTCAGATGAACATGGGAGGGCAGAAGGCTGCCTAATACTGAAGCACCCCCAAACAACAAACCAAATGCAACAACTAGTGCAAGCATTCCTGGGGGAAGGCCTGCAGCAGATTGATTTGCATATGGTAATGCCATCCAAGCAGTGGGTCAAAGTTGGCTTCAACCCTCGTCTGCATATCAAAAAAGAGAAAAGGGGCGTGCAGGGCATGGCGGCCTTTTGCGGCGCTTGGATGACCTCTAGTTCGCATTAAACACCTCCACCCTCCTTCGGTGTGGGGCTCATGTTGGCTATGCCCCAGCCCCTGAAGCATTCAAGCTGATTTCTTGCAGCAGCTGGGCACTGTAACAGCTCCAGAGCTGCTCTGTAAGGCAAGTAAAAGGGTGTGGGCCCTGCAGCACTACCTGTAGTTTGCATTGTGCATTGGAAGGCACAAAGTAAGCAGACGGGAGAAGTCAGGATAGTGCGCAAGGGCATAGAAGGGAGCGGCTCAAGAAAAGAGAAGTGGAAACAGACAGCAAACTATACTGGAGAGAGACCTGAGACAAAGAGATCTGAATTATACGAGAGCCGACCAGGGGAAACACAAATTATGCAGTCAAGTGTCCCACATTTGGGGAAATTGCAGGAGCAGCACACCCAGAGTGCAATGGGTGAGCCTTGCCCTGGGAGTAGCACCTTCATGATCATAGTATCTCACCTGGCAGGTAAGTAGGAGTTGGGCTAGAGCTGGGGAGGGTCGCTGCTCGGGCACCCCCCTGTCAAGTGAAGGAGATCCAACTGAGGCAGCACAAGGGAACTCTTGAAAGAGGAACAAGGCTAGAGGAAGATCTGAGACAAAGAAATCTGACTTTTACCAGAGCTGACCAGAGGAAAGCACAAACACAGTCCCCCACTACCACAAATAATGCAGTCGAGTTTCCCACATTTGGGGAAATCACAGGGGTCAGCATACCCAGAATGCAATGAATGAACCTCACCCTGGGAGAACAATCTTCATGACCATGGTATCTCCTATGCAAAATAAGTATGATTTGGGATAGGGCTGGTGAGGCACATCTCTGTCAAGTAAAGGAGATTCAACTGAGGCAGCACAAGGGAACTCTCATCTGGGGACAACAACTGCAGGGAGAACACATATTTTCAGATGAACATGGGAGGGCAGAAGGCTGCCTAATACTGAAGCACCCCCAAACAACAAACCAAATGCAACAACTAGTACAAGCATTCCTGGGGGAAGGCCTGCAGCAGATGGTTTTGCATATGGTGATGTCATCCAAGCAGTGGGTCAAAGTTGGCTTCAACCCTCGTCTGCATATGAAAAGAGAAAAGGGGCGTGCAGGGCATGGCGGCCTTTTGCGGCGCTTGGATGACCCCTAGTTCGCATTAAACACCTCCACCCTACTTCGGTGTGGGGCTCATGTTGGCTATGCCCCAGCCCATGAAGCATTCAAGCTGATTACTTGCAGCAGCTGGGCACTGTAATAGCTCCAGAGCTGCTCTGTAAGGCAAGTAAAAGGGTGTGGGCCCTGCAGCACTACCTGTAGTTCGCATTGTGCATTGGAAGGCACAAAGTAAGCAGATGGGAGAAGTCAAGATAATGCGCAAGGGCATAGAAGGGAGCGGCTCAAGAAAAGAGAAGTTGAAACAGACAGCAAACTAGGCTGGAGAGAGACCTGAGACAAACAGATCTGAATTATACGAGAGCTGACCAGGGGAAACACAAATTATGCAGTCAAGTTTCCCACATTTGGGGAAATCGCAGGAGCAGCACACCCAGAGTGCAATGGGTGAGCCTTGCCCTGGGAGAAGCACCTTCATGATCATTGTATCTCACTTGGCAGGTAAGTAGGAGTTGGGCTTGAGCTGGGGAGGGTTGATGCTAGGGCACCCCCCTGTCAAGTGAAGGAGATCCAACTGAGGCAGCACAAGGGAACTCTCGAAAGAAGAACAAGGCTAGAGGAAGATCTGAGACAAATAAATCTGACTTTTACCAGAGCTGACCAGAGGAAAGCACAAACACAGTCCCCCACTACCACAAATAATGCAGTCGAGTTTCCCACATTTGGGGAAATCATAGGAGTCAGCATACCCAGAATGCAATGAATGAACCTCACCCTGGGAGAACAATCTTCATGACCATGGTATCTCCTATGCAAAATAAGTATGATTTGGGATAGAGCTGGGGAGGGCCGCTGCTCAGGCACATCTCTGTCAAGTAAAGGAGATTCAACTGAGGCAGCACAAGGGAACTCTCATCTGGGGACAACAACTGCTGGGAGAACACATATTTTCAGATGAACATGGGAGGGCAGAAGGCTGCCTAATACTGAAGCACCCCCAAACAACAAACCAAATGCAACAACTAGTACAAGCATTCCTGGGGGAAGGCCTACAGCAGATGGATTTGCATATGGTGATGTCATCCAAGCAGTGGGTCAAAGTTGGCTTCAACCCTCGTCTGCATATGAAAAGAAAAAAGGGATGTGCAGGGCATGGCGTCCTTTTGTGGCGCTTGGATGACCCCTAATTCACATTAAACATCTCCACCCTCCTTCGGTGTGGGGCTCATGTTGGCTATGCCCCAGCCCCTGAAGCATTCAAGATGATTTCTTGCAGCAGCTGGGCACTGTAACAGCTCCAGAGCTGTTCTGTAAAGCATGTAAAAGGGTGTGGGCCCTGCAGCACTACCTGTAGTATGCATTGTGCGTTGGAAGGCACAAAGTAAGCAGACGGGAGAGGTCAGGATAGTGCGCAAGGGCATAGAAGGGAGCGGCTCAAGAAAAGAGAAGTGGAAACAGACAGCAAACTAGGCTGGAGAAAGACCTGAGACAAAGAGATCTGAATTATACGAGAGCCGACCAGAGGAAACACAAATTATGCAGTCAAGTTTCCCACATTTGGGGAAATCGCAGGAGCGGCACACCCAGAGTGCAATGGGTGAGCCTTGCCCTGGGAGAAGCACCTTCCTGATCATAGTATCTCACCTGGCAGGTAAGTAGGAGTTGGGCTAGAGCTGGGGAGGGTCGCTGCTCGGGCACCCCCCTGTCAAGTGAAGGAGATCCAACTGAGGCAGCACAAGGGAACTCTCGAAAGAAGAACAAGGCTAGAGGAAGATCTGAGACAAAGAAATCTGACTTTTACCAGAGCTGAGCAGAGGAAAGCACAAACACAGTCCCCCACTACCACAAATAATGCAGTCGAGTTTCCCACATTTGGGGAAATCACAGGGGTCAGCATACCCAGAATGCAATGAATGAACCTCACCCTGGGAGAACAATCTTCATGACCATGGTATCTCCTATGCAAAATAAGTATGATTTGGGATAGGGCTGGGGAGGGCCGCTGCTCAGGCACATCTCTGTCAAGTAAAGGAGATTCAACTGAGGCAGCACAAGGGAACTCTCATCTGGGGACAACAACTGCAGGGAGAACACATATTTTCAGATGAACATGGGAGGGCAGAAGGCTGCCTAATACTGAAGCACCCCCAAACAACAAACCAAATGCAACAACTAGTGCAAGCATTCCTGGGGGAAGGCCTGCAGCAGATTGATTTGCATATGGTAATGCCATCCAAGCAGTGGGTCAAAGTTGGCTTCAACCCTCGTCTGCATATGAAAAGAGAAAAGGGGCGTGCAGGGCATGGCGGCCTTTTGCGGCGCTTGGGTGACCCTTAGTTCGCATTAAACACCCCCACCCTCCTTCGGTGTGGGGCTCATGTTGGCAATGCCCCAGCCCCTGAAGCATTCAAGCTGATTTCTTGCAGCAGCTGGGCACTGTAACAGCTCCAGAGCTGCTCTGTGAGGCAAGTAAAAGGGTGTGGGCCCTGCAGCACTACCTGTAGTTTGCATTGTGTGTTGGAAGGCACAAAGTAAGCAGACGGGAGAAGTCAGGATAGTGCGCAAGGGCATAGAAGGGAGCGGCTCAAGAAAAGAGAAGTGGAAACAGACAGCAAACTAGGCTGGAGAGAGACCTGAGACAAAGAGATCTGAATTATACGAGAGCCGACCAGGGGAAACACAAATTATGCAGTCAAGTTTCCCACATTTGGGGAAATCACAGGGGCAGCACACCCAGAGTGCAATGGGTGAGCCTTGCCCTGGGAGAAGCACCTACATGATCATAGTATCTCACCTGGCAGGTAAGTAGGAGTTGGGCTAGAGCTGCGAAGGGTCGCTGCTCGGGTACCCCCCTGTCAAGTGAAGGAGATCCAACTGAGGCAGCACAAGGGAACTCTCGAAAGAGGAACAAGGCTAGAGGAAGATCTGAGACAAAGAAATCTGATTTTTACCAGAGTTGACCAGAAGAAAGCACAAACACAGTCCCCCACTACCACAAATAATGCAGTTGAGTTTCCCACATTTGGGGAAATCACAGGGGTCAGCATACCCAGAATGCAATGAATGAACCTCACCCTGGGAGAACAATCTTCATGACCATGGTATCTCCTATGCAAAATAAGTATGATTTGGGATAGGGCTGGGGAGGGCCGCTGCTCAGGCACATCTCTGTCAAGTAAAGGAGATTCAACTGAGGCAGCACAAGGGAACTCTCATCTGGGGACAACAACTGCAGGGAGAAAACATATTTTCAGATGAACATGGGAGGGCAGAAGGCTGCCTAATACTGAAGCACCCCCAAACAACAAACCAAATGCAACAACTAGTGCAAGCATTCCTGGGGGAAGGCCTGCAGCAGATGGTTTTGCATATGGTGATGTCATCCAAGCAGTGGGTCAAAGTTGGCTTCAACCCTCGTCTGCATATGAAAAGAAAAAAGGGATGTGCAGGGCATGGCGTCCTTTTGTGGCGCTTGGATGACCCCTAATTCGCATTAAACATCTCCACCCTCCTTCGGTGTGGGGCTCATGTTGGCTATGCCCCAGCCCCTGAAGCATTCAAGATGATTTCTTGCAGCAGCTGGGCACTGTAACAGCTCCAGAGCTGCTCTGTAAAGCATGTAAAAGGGTGTGGGCCCTGCAGCACTACCTGTAGTATGCATTGTGCGTTGGAAGGCACAGAGTAAGCAGACGGGAGAGGTCAGGATAGTGCGCAAGGGCATAGAAGGGAGCGGCTCAAGAAAAGAGAAGTGGAAACAGACAGCAAACTAGGCTGGAGAAAGACCTGAGACAAAGAGATCTGAATTATATGAGAGCCGACCAGAGGAAACACAAATTATGCCGTCAAGTGTCCCACATTTGGGGAAATCGCAGGAGCAGCACACCCAGAGTGCAATGGGTGAGCCTTGCCCTGGGAGAAGCACCTTCCTGATCATAGTATCTCACCTGGCAGGTAAATAGGAGTTGGGCTAGAGCTGGGGAGGGTCGCTGCTCGTGCACCCCCCTGTCAAGTGAAGGAGATCCAACTGAGGCAGCACAAGGGAACTCTCGAAAGAAGAACAAGGCTAGAGGAAGATCTGAGACAAAGAAATCTGACTTTTACCAGAGCTGACCAGAGGAAAGCACAAACACAGTCCCCCACTACCACAAATAATGCAGTTGAGTTTCCCACATTTGGGGAAATCACAGGGGTCAGCATACCCAGAATGCAATGAATGAACCTCACCCTGGGAGAACAATCTTCATGACCATGGTATCTCCTATGCAAAATAAGTATGATTTGGGATAGGGCTGGGGAGGGCCGCTGCTCAGGCACATCTCTGTCAAGTAAAGGAGATTCAACTGAGGCAGCACAAGGGAACTCTCATCTGGGGACAACAACTGCAGGGAGAACACATATTTTCAGATGAACATGGGAGGGCAGAAGGCTGCCTAATACTGAAGCACCCCCAAACAACAAACCAAATGCAACAACTAGTGCAAGCATTCCTGGGGGAAGGCCTGCAGCAGATTGATTTGCATATGGTAATGCCATCCAAGCAGTGGGTCAAAGTTGGCTTCAACCCTCGTCTGCATATCAAAAAAGAGAAAAGGGGCGTGCAGGGCATGGCGGCCTTTTGCGGCGCTTGGATGACCTCTAGTTCGCATTAAACACCTCCACCCTCCTTCGGTGTGGGGCTCATGTTGGCTATGCCCCAGCCCCTGAAGCATTCAAGCTGATTTCTTGCAGCAGCTGGGCACTGTAACAGCTCCAGAGCTGCTCTGTAAGGCAAGTAAAAGGGTGTGGGCCCTGCAGCACTACCTGTAGTTTGCATTGTGCATTGGAAGGCACAAAGTAAGCAGACGGGAGAAGTCAGGATAGTGCGCAAGGGCATAGAAGGGAGCGGCTCAAGAAAAGAGAAGTGGAAACAGACAGCAAACTATACTGGAGAGAGACCTGAGACAAAGAGATCTGAATTATACGAGAGCCGACCAGGGGAAACACAAATTATGCAGTCAAGTGTCCCACATTTGGGGAAATTGCAGGAGCAGCACACCCAGAGTGCAATGGGTGAGCCTTGCCCTGGGAGTAGCACCTTCATGATCATAGTATCTCACCTGGCAGGTAAGTAGGAGTTGGGCTAGAGCTGGGGAGGGTCGCTGCTCGGGCACCCCCCTGTCAAGTGAAGGAGATCCAACTGAGGCAGCACAAGGGAACTCTTGAAAGAGGAACAAGGCTAGAGGAAGATCTGAGACAAAGAAATCTGACTTTTACCAGAGCTGACCAGAGGAAAGCACAAACACAGTCCCCCACTACCACAAATAATGCAGTCGAGTTTCCCACATTTGGGGAAATCACAGGGGTCATCATACCCAGAATGCAATGAATGAACCTCACCCTGGGAGAACAATCTTCATGACCATGGTATCTCCTATGCAAAATAAGTATGATTTGGGATAGGGCTGGTGAGGGCCGCTGCTCAGGCACATCTCTGTCAAGTAAAGGAGATTCAACTGAGGCAGCACAAGGGAACTCTCATCTGGGGACAACAACTGCAGGGAGAACACATATTTTCAGATGAACATGGGAGGGCAGAAGGCTGCCTAATACTGAAGCACCCCCAAACAACAAACCAAATGCAACAACTAGTACAAGCATTCCTGGGGGAAGGCCTGCAGCAGATGGATTTGCATATGGTGATGTCATCCAAGCAGTGGGTCAAAGTTGGCTTCAACCCTCATCTGCATATGAAAAGAGAAAAGGGGCGTGCAGGGCATGGCGGCCTTTTGCGGCGCTTGGATGACCCCTAGTTCGCATTAAACACCTCCACCCTCATTCGGTGTGGGGCTCATGTTGGCTATGCCCCAGCCCCTGAAGCATTCAAGCTGATTTCTTGCAGCAGCTGGGCACTGTAACAGCTCCAGAGTTGCTCTGTAAGTCAAGTAAAAGGGTGTGGGCCCTGCAGCACTACCTGTAGTTCGCATTGTGCGTTGGAAGGCACAAAGTAAGCAGACGGGAGAAGTCAGGATAGTGCGCAAGGGCATAGAAGGGAGCGGCTCAAGAAAAGAGAAGTGGAAACAGACAGCAAACTAGGCTGGAGAGAGACCTGAGACAAAGAGATCTGAATTATATGAGAGCCGACCAGGGGAAACACAAATTATGCAGTCAAGTTTCCCACATTTGGGGAAATCAAAGGGGCAGCACACCCAGAGTGCAATGGGTGAGCCTTGCCCTGGGAGAAGCACCTACATGATCATAGTATCTCACCTGGCAGGTAAGTAGGAGTTGGGCTAGAGCTGGGGAGGGTCGCTGCTCGGGCACCCCCCTGTCAAGTGAAGGAGATCCAACTGAGGCAGCACAAGGGAACTCTCGAAAGAAGAACAAGGCTAGAGGAAGATCTGAGACAAAGAAATCTGACTTTTACCAGAGCTGACCAGAGGAAAGCACAAACACAGTCCCCCACTACCACAAATAATGCAGTCGAGTTTCCCACATTTGGGGAAATCACAGGGGTCATCATACCAAGAATGCAATGAATGAACCTCACCCTGGGAGAACAATCTTCATGACCATGATATCTCCTATGCAAAATAAGTATGATTTGGGATAGGGCTGGGGAGGGCCGCTGCTCAGGCACATCTCTGTCAAGTAAAGGCGATTCAACTGAGGCAGCACAAGGGAACTCTCATCTGGGGACAACAACTGCAGGGAGAACACATATTTTCAGATGAACATGGGAGGGCAGAAGGCTGCCTAATACTGAAGCACCCCCAAACAACAAACCAAATGCAACAACTAGTGCAAGCATTCCTGGGGGAAGGCCTGCAGCAGATGGATTTGCATATGGTGATGTCATCCAAGCAGTGGGTCAAAGTTGGCTTCAACCCTCGTCTGCATATGAAAAGAAAAAAGGGATGTGCAGGGCATGGCGGCCTTTTGCGGCGCTTGCATGACCCCTAATTCGCATTAAACACCTCCACCCTCCTTCGGTGTGGGGCTCATGTTGGCTATGCCCCAGCACCTGAAGCATTCAAGCTGATTTCTTGCAGCAGCTGGGCACTGTAACAGCTCCAGAGCTGCTCTGTAAGGCAACTAAAAGGGTGTGGGCCCTGCAGCACTACCTGTAGTTCGCATTGTGCGTTGGAAGGCACAAAGTAAGCAGACGGGAGAAGTCAGGATAGTGCGCAAGGGCATAGAAGGGAGCGGTTCAAGAAAAGAGAAGTGGAAACAGACAGCAAACTAGGCTGGAGAGAGACCTGAGACAAAGAGATCTGAATTATACGAGAGCCGACCAGAGGAAACACAAATTATGCCGTCAAGTATCCCACATTTGGGGAAATCGCAGGAGCAGCACACCCAGAGTGCAATGGGTGAGCCTTGCCCTGGGAGAAGCACCTTCCTGATCATAGTATCTCACCTGGCAGGTAAGTAGGAGTTGGGCTAGAGCTGGGGAGGGTCGCTGCTCGGGCACCCCCCTGTCAAGTGAAGGAGATCCAACTGAGGCAGCACAAGGGAACTCTCGAAAGAAGAACAAGGCTAGAGGAAGATCTGAGACAAAGAAATCTGACTTTTACCAGAGCTGACCAGAGGAAAGCACAAACACAGTCCCCCTCTACCACAAATAATGCAGTCGAGTTTTCCACATTTGGGGAAATCACAGGGGTCATCATACCCAGAATGCAATGAATGAACCTCACCCTGGGAGAACAATCTTCATGACCATGATATCTCCTATGCAAAATAAGTATGATTTGGGATAGGGCTGGGGAGGGCCGCTGCTCAGGCACATCTCTGTCAAGTAAAGGCGATTCAACTGAGGCAGCACAAGGGAACTCTCATCTGGGGACAACAACTGCAGGGAGAACACATATTTTCAGATGAACATGGGAGGGCAGAAGGCTGCCTAATACTGAAGCACCCCCAAACAACAAACCAAATGCAACAACTAGTACAAGCATTCCTGGGGGAAGGCCTGCAGCAGATGGATTTGCATATGGTGATGTCATCCAAGCAGTGGGTCAAAGTTGGCTTCAACCCTCATCTGCATATGAAAAGAAAAAAGGGATGTGCAGGGCATGGCGTCCTTTTGTGGCGCTTGGATGACCCTTAATTCGTATTAAACATCTCCACCCTCCTTCGGTGTGGGGCTCATGTTGGCTATGCCCCAGCCCGTGAAGCATTCAAGATGATTTCTTGCAGCAGCTGGGCACTGTAACAGCTCCAGAGCTGTTCTGTAAAGCATGTAAAAGGGTGTGGGCCCTGCAGCACTACCTGTAGTATGCATTGTGCGTTGGAAGGCACAAAGTAAGCAGACGGGAGAGGTCAGGATAGTGCGCAAGGGCATAGAAGGGAGCGGCTCAAGAAAAGAGAAGTGGAAACAGACAGCAAACTAGGCTGGAGAAAGACCTGAGACAAAGAGATCTGAATTATACGAGAGCCGACCAGAGGAAACACAAATTATGCAGTCAAGTTTCCCACATTTGGGGAAATCGCAGGAGCAGCACACCCAGAGTGCAATGGGTGAGCCTTGCCCTGGGAGAAGCACCTTCCTGATCATAGTATCTCACCTGGCAGGTAAGTAGGAGTTGGGCTAGAGCTGGGGAGGGTCGCTGCTCGGGCACCCCCCTGTCAAGTGAAGGAGATCCAACTGAGGCAGCACAAGGGAACTCTCGAAAGAAGAACAAGGCTAGAGGAAGATCTGAGACAAAGAAATCTGACTTTTACCAGAGCTGACCAGAGGAAAGCACAAACACAGTCCCCCACTACCACAAATAATGCAGTCGAGTTTCCCACATTTGGGGAAATCACAGGGGTCAGCATACCCAGAATGCAATGAATGAACCTCACCCTGGGAGAACAATCTTCATGACCATGGTATCTCCTATGCAAAATAAGTATGATTTGGGATAGGGCTGGGGAGGGCCGCTGCTCAGGCACATCTCTGTCAAGTAAAGGAGATTCAACTGAGGCAGCACAAGGGAACTCTCATCTGGGGACAACAACTGCAGGGAGAACACATATTTTCAGATGAACATGGGAGGGCAGAAGGCTGCCTAATACTGAAGCACCCCCAAACAACAAACCAAATGCAACAACTAGTGCAAGCATTCCTGGGGGAAGGCCTGCAGCAGATTGATTTGCATATGGTAATGCCATCCAAGCAGTGGGTCAAAGTTGGCTTCAACCCTCGTCTGCATATGAAAAGAGAAAAGGGGCGTGCAGGGCATGGCGGCCTTTTGCGGCGCTTGGGTGACCCTTAGTTCGCATTAAACACCCCCACCCTCCTTCGGTGTGGGGCTCATGTTGGCAATGACCCAGCCCCTGAAGCATTCAAGCTGATTTCTTGCAGCAGCTGGGTACTGTAACAGCTCCAGAGCTGCTCTGTGAGGCAAGTAAAAGGGTGTGGGCCCTGCAGCACTACCTGTAGTTTGCATTGTGTGTTGGAAGGCACAAAGTAAACAGACGGGAGAAGTCAGGATAGTGCGCAAGGGCATAGAAGGGAGCGGCTCAAGAAAAGAGAAGTGGAAACAGACAGCAAACTAGGCTGGAGAGAGACCTGAGACAAAGAGATCTGAATTATACGAGAGACGACCAGGGGAAACACAAATTATGCAGTCAAGTTTCCCACATTTGGGGAAATCACAGGGGCAGCACACCCAGAGTGCAATGGGTGAGCCTTGCCCTGGGAGAAGCACCTACATGATCATAGTATCTCACCTGGCAGGTAAGTAGGAGTTGGGCTAGAGCTGGGGAGGGTCGCTGCTCGGGTACCCCCCTGTCAAGTGAAGGAGATCCAACTGAGGCAGCACAAGGGAACTCTCGAAAGAGGAACAAGGCTAGAGGAAGATCTGAGACAAAGAAATCTGATTTTTACCAGAGTTGACCAGAAGAAAGCACAAACACAGTCCCCCACTACCACAAATAATGCAGTCGAGTTTCCCACATTTGGGGAAATCACAGGGGTCAGCATACCCAGAATGCAATGAATGAACCTCACCCTGGGAGAACAATCTTCATGACCATGGTATCTCCTATGCAAAATAAGTATGATTTGGGATAGGGCTGGGGAGGGCCGCTGCTCAGGCACATCTCTGTCAAGTAAAGGAGATTCAACTGAGGCAGCACAAGGGAACTCTCATCTGGGGACAACAACTGCAGGGAGAACACATATTTTCAGATGAACATGGGAGGGCAGAAGGCTGCCTAATACTGAAGCACCCCCAAACAACAAACCAAATGCAACAACTAGTGCAAGCATTCCTGGGGGAAGGCCTGCAGCAGATGGATTTGCATATGGTGATGTCATCCAAGCAGTGGGTCAAAGTTGGCTTCAACCCTCGTCTGCATATGAAAAGAAAAAAGGGATGTGCAGGGCATGGTGTCCTTTTGTGGCGCTTGGATGACCCCTCCTTCGGTGTGGGGCTCATGTTGGCTATGCCCCAGCCCCTGAAGCATTCAAGATGATTTCTTGCAGCAGCTGGGCACTGTAACAGCTCCAGAGTTGCTCTGTAAAGCATGTAAAAGGGTGTGGGCCCTGCAGCACTACCTGTAGTATGCATTGTGCGTTGGAAGGCACAAAGTAAGCAGACGGGAGAGGTCAGGATAGTGCGCAACTGCATAGAAGGGAGCGGCTCAAGAAAAGAGAAGTGGAAACAGACAGCAAACTAGGCTGGAGAAAGACCTGAGACAAAGAGATCTGAATTATATGAGAGCCGACCAGAGGAAACACAAATTATGCAGTCAAGTGTCCCACATTTGGGGAAATCGCAGGAGCAGCACACCCAGAGTGCAATGGGTGAGCCTTGCCCTGGGAGAAGCACCTTCCTGATCATAGTATCTCACCTGGCAGGTAAATAGGAGTTGGGCTAGAGCTGGGGAGGGTCGCTGCTCGGGCACCACCCTGTCAAGTGAAGGAGATCCAACTGAGGCAGCACAAGGGAACTCTCGAAAGAAGAACAAGGCTAGAGGAAGATCTGAGACAAAGAAATCTGACTTTTACCAGAGCTGACCAGAGGAAAGCACAAACACAGTCCCCCACTACCACAAATAATGCAGTCGAGTTTCCCACATTTGGGGAAATCACAGGGGTCAGCATACCCAGAATGCAATGAATGAACCTCACCCTGGGAAAACAATCTTCATGACCATGGTATCTCCTATGCAAAATAAGTATGATTTGAGATAGGGCTGGGGAGGGCCGCTGCTCAGGCACATCTCTGTCAAGTAAAGGAGATTCAACTGAGGCAGCACAAGGGAACTCTCATCTGGGGACAACAACTGCAGGGAGAACACATATTTTCAGATGAACATGGGAGGGCAGAAGGCTGCCTAATACTGAAGCACCCCCAAACAACAAACCAAATGCAACAACTAGTGCAAGCATTCCTGGGGGAAGGCCTGCAGCAGATTGATTTGCATATGGTAATGCCATCCAAGCAGTGGGTCAAAGTTGGCTTCAACTCTCGTCTGCATATGAAAAGGGAAAAGGGGCGTGCAGGGCATGGCGGCCTTTTGCGGCGCTTGGATGACCCCTAGTTCGCATTAAACACCTCCACCCTCCTTCGGTGTGGGGCTCATGTTGGCTATGCCCCAGCCCCTGAAGCATTCAAGCTGATTTCTTGCAGCAGCTGGGCACTGTAACAGCCCCAGAGCTGCTCTGTAAGGCAAGTAAAAGGGTGTGGGCCCTGCAGTACTACCTGTAGTTTGCATTGTGCATTGGAAAGCACAAAGTAAGCAGACGGGAGAAGTCAGGATAGTGCGGAGGGCTGGGTCAGTTGATTGTGGGCGAGTTTGTAAGCCATTGGCGGTGGCAGCGGGTATCGGCTCAGAGGCAGTAGCGGGCATTGGCTAAGGGTCATGGGCAGGATTCGGCGGACATTATGGCTGTAGTGCCTCACTAGCCACTGACCTCACCGCACGCCACTGTGGGACAGATGTAACATGCAGAGAGAGGTAGATTTGGGAGGGGGAATGTCCTAGCATAACTGTTAATTGCAGTGTAATACTGTAATTCAGCTGTGCAGCATTTGTGGCTAAATGTCAAAGAAGCCAGTATTTACCCTGCATGCAAAACAATAAATGTATTTGAACATACCTCCCAACTATCCCAATTTTTGCAGGACAGTCACTTTTTTGGGGAATGTCCAGCTAACCCAAACACCCCCCCCCCCCTTCCCATGGGGAAGGGGGGGGGATGGGGGGTGGAAGGCTCCCTGTAGCTTGTTGCTCTGCAAATATGCACATTGTGGGTAATTCAGACCTGATCGCTAGGGTGTGTTTTTTGCATCCCTGTAATCAGGTAGTTGTCGCCTACAGCGGAAGGGAAAATTTGCTGTGCAGGTGTGTGATCACATGTGCACAAGAGCTGCACAGCTCAGCACTTACTCAGCCATTGAGGTGACGTCACAAATCCTCCCACAAAACGCCGGGTCCCTCCAGTGTTTTTCCGGACACTCCCTAGACACATTCAGTTGCCACCCACACAAACACCCTCTTCTTGTCAAACTTCTTGTGATCTCCGGGCCGTCGCACTTACGCATTGTGGCGCATACGCATGTGCAATGCAAACCAGATTGCCCGCTGGGTGAAAATAAATTGAAGCGATCTGGTCTGAATAAGCCTCAATCTCTATTCACGGGAGACAGAGGGGCTGGGGCATGGCCAGCAGCTCACAGAGCACCTATAATGACAAAAATGGGAGACATGGCTCATGATCGCGATATACCTGCGAAGGTACGCCCTCTACTGATTGACAGGCAGAGGCATTCGTATTTTCTGCGGGGCACCCGGAGAAAATGTAGGCACATGCACAGGATGGACCCTGCGTATATGCCCCCATCCTCTTCATAGTTTTTGCGGTTGGAACGCGTATTACGATCCAAACTGAATTAGGCCCTATGTCTTATATACACGAGCAGTGTGAAAACATCAATCGATGGGGGTAATTCCAAGTTGATCGCAGCAGGAATTTTGTTAGCAGTTGGGCAAAACCATGTGTACTGCAGGGGAGGCAGATATAACATGTGCAGAAAGAGTTAGATTTGGGTGAGTTATTTTGTTTCTGTGCAGGGTAAGCCCCACACATTAATGCCCTTTGGAACATATTATGTCACTCACCACAATATCTGTGATACACTATGCCCTACAGTAAAGCTTCTAATTACTTTTACAAAAACTGCTCAATGCCAAGAGTTTCACGTGCTGGGTGTCATGCTCATTGCCAGGGGTTTCACTCTCTGGGTGTCATGCTCATTGCCAGGGGGAACGCAGTAGGGGGTGTTATATAGTAAGCACCACTATGGCATAGTATATAGCATTATATATATTGTGAGCACTGGTGATGTTGAGTGCAGTAGAGCTGCTGCTGGGTAATTACAATTTACTACAACCACCAATATATTCTGCTGCACTATATATATGCAAAGCTAATTCTGCTGGGTAATTACAATTGACTACAACCACCAATATATTCTGCTGCACTATATCTATATTTGCAAAGCTAATTCTGCTGGGTAATTACAATTGACTACAACCACCAATATATTCTGCTGCACTATATCTATATATGAAAAGCTAATTCTGCTGAGTAATTACAATTGACTACAACCACCAATATATTCTGCTGCACTATATCTATATATGCAAAGCTAATTCTGCTGGGTAATGCAAATTGAAACATTATTGTATAGTATGTGATTTTTAAGTACTTTTTTAAAGTTTTGAATGATATAGACCCAGTTTAATCTTTGTGGAATGCCTGGTTGTTGTTTTTAAGGTAATTTATTGCCTGGCATTTGAGGGGGTGGGGTGTGGTTACAGATTTCAATTATTGGTTTCACTTGTAATAGTCTTCTACTTAAGTCCAATGGTGTAGGCTGTGCAAAGCCGTTTGGCTGTGCATTTATTGATCCAAGCGTGCATTTTTATCAAAGCGTGATAAAATTGACACATAACAGCAGCGTTCAATCAGCGTTAATTTATCTTCAGCTGATATCGATTGTGAATTGACGTTTCTTCTCTTCTTGTCACCTACAGGTAATTACAATTGACTACAACCACCAATATATTCTGCTGCACTATATCTATATATGCAAAGCTAATTCTGCTGGGTAATGCAAATTGAAACATTATCGCATAGTATGTGATTTTTAAGTACTTTTTTAAAGTTTTGAATGATAGAGACCCAGTTTAATCTTTGTGGAATGCCTGGTTGTTGTTTTTAAGGTAATTTATTGCCTGGCATTTGAGGGGGTGGGGTGTGGTTACAGATTTCAATTATTGGTTTCACTTGTAATAGTCTTCTACTTAAGTCCAATGGTGTAGGCTGTGCAAAGCCATTTGGCTGTGCATTTATTGATCTAAGCGTGCATTTTTATCAAAGCGTGATAAAATTGACACATAACAGCAGTGTTCAATCAGCGTTCAATCAGCGTTCAATCGAAGTGAAAAAGAAGGAAAACAGAAGCACACCAATCTAACAAAACAAAGAAAACTGAAGAACTAATAACAAATGTGAGTCACTTACTCCTCAGATCACTCACCTCCTGATTGTTGCATCTGATTACATAGCACAGAACTACCTTACTTGGACATTTCATAAACCATCCATTTCACCTACAAATGCCTGTATCTGTATTATTGTAATTTTGTTTTTTAAGCACAGCTGCACCAATGCAATTTTACCTGCAAACACTTAAAACATCTAACATAATTACCATTGCTTCTTAAACCTCTCACAATCCTTTCATTTCTTACACTCCAAATACATTTCTGCACCCACTTTATCTACGCTTTTGACTCATTTCATACTAAATCTACACCCCTTGAGCCTACACTGCTTTTCTCACCTGCATTTCTGCAATTCTTCTGCTCGGATTGCCTTACAGTCTCCTCTCCTACTTCCACTACTTCAACCTATTTACCTACTTAACACTATGTCAAGGTTTTCTTATACTCCCCACATCACTCAGTGTCTACCTAATAATGTATCTTTATCCTTCCCCACTAGTCTCCTCCACCTCCTCCTCTCTCCCCTCCTCTGTCTCCCCTCCATCCCTCTGTTTCCTTCCCCTACCTTTCCTGTTACCCCACTTTCATTCACCTCTGCCCCATGGTCCTGCTACCCCACAACTCAGCCCTGCTCCCTCTCTCCCTTCCCTGTCACCTCCCCACACCCCCATCCACATCACACTGACCTCCCTCCCTGCCCACCTCCTGCAGTTTCCCCTCCTAGCTCAGGCACCCGTACCATCACTACTCTCTCATCATCCCTGCCCTCAAAGTTAATCCCACCTCATCGCTACAGCAACCCTGAAAATCTAATTCACATCTCTCCCACAAACTCATACCCCCTATCCTGTGCCCTCTGGAATGCCAGATCTGTTTGTAACAAACTGGTCCCCACTCATGACCTTTTCATTTCCAACTCCCTACACCTACTAGCCATTACTGAAACTTGGATTATGCCCTCTGACACTACTTCTGCTGCTGCTCTCTCTGCTGGGGGCCTTACATTCACACACACACCCCGACCTGGGGGTCGCCATGGGGGTGGTGTTGGGGTCCTTTTACCTTCTAGTTACTCCTACCAACTCATACCACCAGAACCATCCCTTATATTCTCTACATTTGAGGTCCACACCATATGCCTCTTCCAACCAGTCCATCTTAGAGTAGCTGTCATTTACCGGCCCCCTGGCACTGCTTCCAAATTCATCGACAACTTTGCTTCCTGGCTTCCTCACTTCCTCTCTTCTGACATTCCCACCATTATCCTAGGCGATTTCAACATCCCTATTGACATCCCCACACAATCCCCTGCCTCTAAACTCCTTAACCTCACCTCTTCACTTGGTCTCTCCCAGTGGACCTCCTCACCCTCCCATGTGAATGGGAGCTCACTGGATCTGGTCTTCACTCACCGCTGTGATATTTCTGATTTTTCCAACTCCCCATTTCCCCTCTCTGACCACCACCTGCTCTCCTTCAACCTATCTCTCTCGACTTCCCCATCTCTACCTCCTAAGGCTACCATCACTAAGCGTAACATTGAAGCTATTGACACCACATTCCTTTCCTCCCTGTTTGACTCACTTCTCTCTCCTATTCTCTCTCTCTCATGCCCTGAACAAGCCACTTCCACATACAATGCTTCCCTTACTTCTGCTCTTGACTCTGTTGCTCCACCAACCACTATTCACCCTTGCAAATTAACACCTCAACCCTGGCACACCAAATGCACCAGATATCTGCAAAAATGCTCATGTACTGCTGAGCGACACTGGAGGAAATCACGCTCTAAGGCAGACTTCCTCCATTTCAAACTTATGCTCTCATCCTTCAGTGCTGCCCTTTCTCTTGCTAAACAGTCATACTTCAAGAACCTCATCTCCTCCCAGTCTTCCAACCCCCGGCGCCTCTTTGCCACTCTCAACTCACTCCTCTGCCCACCTCCACCTCGTCTCCCTTCCTCACTCTCTGCTCTTGACTTTGCCACTTACTTCACATCCAAAATTGACTCCATACATCAGGACATCACATCACACCAGACTATCAGTAACCAGCCTTCTCCCATCCCTTACCAACCCTCCCCATCCCTCGCACCAACTCTGTCATCTTTCTCCCATGCATCTGGAGAGGAAGTCATGGCCCTCATTCGTTCCTGTCCCCTCACCACCTCCCCACTTGACCCTATCCCCTCCCGCCTCCTTTGCCACCTCTCTTCTTCTGCTTGTTCCCATCTTTCCCACCTTCTCAATCTCTCCCTCTCATCAGGCACTGTCCCCTCTGCCTTCAAGCACGCTCTCATCTCTCCTATTCTTAAAAAACCTACCCTTGATCCAAACACTATCTCCAACTACCGACCCATCTCTCTCCTCCCTTTTGCCTCCAAACTCCTTGAGCGTATTGTCTACAACCGCCTTACTTCCTTTCTTTCCTCACACTCACTGCTTGACCCATTCCAGTCTGGCTTCCGTCCTCTCCACTCCACTGAAACTGCCCTTACAAAAGTATGCAATGACCTCCATGCTGCTAAATCTAAGGGACACTACTCTCTACTTATTCTACTTGATCTCTCTGCTGCTTTTGACACTGTGGACCATCCTCTCCTACTGCAAATCCTTCACTCCATTGTTTTGCGTAACACTGCCCTCTCTTGGTTGTCGTCCTACCTTTCTGACCGTTCATTCTCTGTCTCCTCTCATGACTCCACCTCCCCCTCACTTCCACTAACTGTAGGGGTACCCCAAGGTTCTGTCCTTGGTCCTCTTCTCTTCTCTCTCTATACGTCCTCACTAGGTAAGCTCAATAGTTCTTTTGGTTTCCAATATCATCTCTATGCTGATGACACTCAAATTTATCTTTCCTCTCCAGACCTCTCCCCTACTCTCCTCACTCGTATCTCCAACTGTCTCTCTGCTATCTCTTCCTGGATGTCCCAGCGCTTTCTTAAACTTAACATGTCTAAGACCGAGCTGATCATCTTCCCTCCCTCCCGCATAATCTCACCTCCTACAATCTCATTATCTATTGATGGCACTACTATCTCCTCTACCCCCCAAGCGCGCTGTCTTGGAGTAATCCTTGACTCCTCCCTCTCCTTCAAACCACACATTCAGCACCTCTCACAAACCTGCCGTTTTCATCTAAAAAATATTTCCAGGATCAGACCCTTTCTGACCCAGGATGCTACTAAGACTCTTATCCACTCACTGGTCATCTCCAGACTGGACTGCTGTAATCTCTTCCTGACTGGCATTCCTGACAAATACCTCTCTCCACTCCAATCTATCCTCAATGCTGCTGCCCGGCTCATTTTCCTCACCAAACGCACTACGTCCACCTCTCCTCTCTTACTAGTCCTTCACTGGCTCCCCTTCCCTTTCAGAATCCATTTCAAGCTTCTCACACTTGCTTACAAAGCCCTCACCCACTCCTCTCCCATCTACATCTCTGATCTTATCTCGCTTTACACTCCCACCCGTCCTCTTCGCTCTGCTAATGCACACCGACTCTCCTGCCTACGGATTACTTCCTCCCACTCCTACCTCCAAGATTTTTCACGTGCTGCACCACTTTTCTGGAATTCCCTACCTCTCCCCCTCAGACTCTCCACCTCTCTACAAAACTTCAAACGGGCTCTCAAGACCCACTTCTTCACCAAACCCAGCCAAATCTCATCCTAAACCTCTGTTCCATGCTCTCTATGTACCCCATCTGTCTCACCCCTGTCTGTCTACCCCTCCCTTTTAGAATGTAAGCTCTCACGAGCAGGGCCCTCTTCCCTCATGTGCTTACTCTTTTCTTACTTTAATAATCTTCAGCTGCACCAAATCCAGCAGTCTTCTGCCACCTGATACTTATTCCAGTGTCATCTGCTGATGTAGCTATGTTTATTTACCCTGTACTTGTCCTATATTGTCGTCAACTGTAAGTTGCTGTTTTCCTGTTTGATTATTTGTTTATGTACTCTGTAATTGGGCACTGCGGAACCCTTGTGGCGCCATATAAATAAAGGATAATAATAATAATAAATAATATAATATATAGCAGTACGGTACAGTAGGCCACTGCTCTACCTACCTCTGTGTCGTCAAGTATACTATCCATCCATACCTGTGGTGCATTTTAGAAAAAAACATGTCTCGGCAGAGCAATCTATAAATCCATCATTTTTCAGACAGCAACAGTGGGTATTGTAATAGTCACCCAATCCATCACTTTTATAGGGTTACATGCACCCACATGCTACAGCCTGTCTCAATAATTTTACTGTCACGCTGTGTGTGTTTGTGTTTTTATTTGGGTATTTTTTGTTGTTGTAGAACTACAGGTACCAGCAAGCCCGTTATTTCCCCGCCTGCTGGTACTTGAGGTTCTCCAAGTACCAGCAAGCGGGGGAGGCTTGCTGGGCCTTGTAGTTCCACAACGAAAAAACAATATTCTTTTTTTACACACATGGCTATCAGCCCGGCACCCACCACCCAGGGGTGCTGGGGACAGCCTCGGGCTTCACCCCTGGCCCTTGGGTGCCTCGAGGGGAGGAACCTCTTGATTTAAGGGGTCCCCACTCCTCCAGGGAACCCCGGCCAGGGGTGACTAGTTGGAGGGGTAATGCCAGGGCTGCAGGGACCTACATAAAAGTGTCCCCCGGCTGTGGCATTATCTCTCTGGCTAGTGGAGCCCGGTGCTGGTTTTAAAAATATGGGGGACCCCTACATCTATTGTCCCACGTATTTTTGGAACCTGGACCGGTCTAAGAGCCCGGTGCTGGTTGTCTAAATACGGGGAACCCCTGTCCAATTTTTCCCCCAGTATTTAAATAACCAGGACCAGCTCAAAGAGCCCGAGGCTGGTTATACTAAGGAGGGGGGACCTCACGCATTTTTTTTAACCCATTCAGACCCTTCTCCTTTAAGTTAATGGAAGCCCTGGACAACAAAATTGCATTCATGTCCTCCTCCCTCACCCTTCCCAGTCCCAAACACTCATTTTTTTTTTCTTTAAAAATTTATAATATATAACGAGAACAATGAGCAGGCAGGCAGCGGGCATTGGCGGCATCGGACTGAGATAGAAATTAGTGGTGGAGGGCTGGGTCAGTTGATTGTGGGCGAGTTTGTAAGCCATTGGCGGTGGCAGCGGGTATCGGCTCAGAGGCAGTAGCGGGCATTTTCATGGGCAGGATTCGGCGGACATTATGGCTGTAGTGCCTCACTAGCCACTGACCTCACCGCACGCCACTGTGGGACAGATGTAACATGCAGAGAGAGGTAGATTTGGGAGGGGGAATGTCCTAGCATAACTGTTAATTGCAGTGTAATACTGTAATTCAGCTGTGCAGCATTTGTGGCTAAATGTCAAAGAAGCCAGTATTTACCCTGCATGCAAAACAATAAATGTATTTGAACATACCTCCCAACTATCCCAATTTTTGCAGGACAGTCACTTTTTTGGGGAATGTCCAGCTAACCCAAACAACCCCCCCCCCCCTTCCCATGGGAAAGGGGGGGGGGGGGGTGGAAGGCTCCCTGTAGCTTGTTGCTCTGCAAATATGCACATTGTGGGTAATTCAGACCTGATCGCTAGGGTGTGTTTTTTGCATCCCTGTAATCAGGTAGTTGTCGCCTACAGCGGAAGGGAAAATTTGCTGTGCAGGTGTGTGATCACATGTGCACAAGAGCTGCACAGCTCAGCACTTACTCAGCCATTGAGGTGACGTCACAAATCCTCCCACAAAACGCCGGGTCCCTCCAGTGTTTTTCCGGACACTCCCTAGAAACATTCAGTTGCCACCCACACAAACACCCTCTTCTTGTCAATCTTCTTGTGATCTCCGGACCGTCGCACTTACGCATTGTGGCGCATACGCATGTGCAGTGCAAACCAGATTGCCCGCTGGGTGAAAATAAATTGAAGCGATCTGGTCTGAATAAGCCTCAATCTCTATTCACGGGAGACAGAGGGGCTGGGGCATGGCCAGCAGCTCACAGAGCACCTATAATTACAAAAATGGGAGACATGGCTCATGATCGCGATATACCTGCGAAGGTACGCCCTCTACTGATTGACAGGCAGAGGCATTCGCATTTTCTGCGGGGCACCCGGAGAAAATGTAGGCACACGCACAGGATGGACCCTGCGTATATGCCCCCATCCTCTTCATAGTTTTTGCGGTTGGAACGCGTATTACGATCCAAACTGAATTAGGCCCTATGTCTTATATACACGAGCAGTGTGAAAACATCAATCGATGGGGGTAATTCCAAGTTGATCGCAGCAGGAATTTTGTTAGCAGTTGGGCAAAACCATGTGTACTGCAGGGGAGGCAGATATAACATGTGCAGAAAGAGTTAGATTTGGGTGAGTTATTTTGTTTCTGTGCAGGGTAAATACTAACTGCTTTATTTTTACACTGCAAATTAGATTGCAGATTGAACACACCACACCCAAATCTAACTCTCTCTGCACATGTTAAATCTGCCTTCCCTGCAGTGCACATAGGTGGTCATTCCGAGTTGTTCGCTCGGTAATTTTCTTCGCATCGCAGCGATTTTCCGCTTAATGCGCATGCGCAATGTTCACACTGCGACTGCGCCAAGTAAATTTGCTATGCAGTTAGGAATATTACTCACGGTTTTTTCATCGTTCTGGTGATCGTAATGTGATTGACAGGAAGTGGGTGTTTCTGGGCGGAAACAGGCCGTTTTAGGGGCGTGTGGGAAAAAATGCTACCGTTTCTGGGAAAAACGCGGGAGTGGCTCGAGAAACGGAGGAGTGTCTGGGCGAACGCTGGGTGTGTTTGTGACGTCAAACCAGGAACGACAAGCACTGAACTGATCGCACTGGCAGAGTAAGTCTCGAGCTACTCAGAAACTGCACAGAGATGTCTTATCGCAATATTGCAAATCTTTCGTTCGCAATTTTAAGATGCTAAGATTCACTCCCAGTAGGCGGCAGCTTAGCGTGTGCAATGCTGCTAAAAGCAGCTTGCGAGCGAACAACTCGGAATGAGGGCCATGGGGGGTAATTCTGAGTTGATCGCAGCAGGATTTTTGTTAGCAGTTGGGCAAAACCATGTGCACTGCATTTACGAACAGATGATTTTTTATATAAATTTTAAAATGTTAGTAAATGTGTGTTTTTTTTTCAACCTGGAAGCCCAACATCGATTAAGATCGATCTTAAATAGACCCCTGGGTTTTAAGGATAACCATGGTTGAGTCCAATGGTTAATTCACATTGACCGAAGTTCTAATTAAGTCACCTGTGCTCAAGCATGATATCCTTAAAATCTGGATTGCAATGACAGCATTTTGGAACTATGCCTAAGGGTTTAATTTTTACATTTATCCACTGACAATAAATCTACCTACAATATCCCTGTAACTGTTATGATTACAGTATTTCACTAAATAATTTAATTTGCTGAACCTTCTGTAAAAAGAAATATTAAGCTGCTGTAATTCCCAGATGCAGCAAATTTGTTAGCTAGTGGGCAAAACCATGTGCATTGCAGGGTTGGGGGGGGGGCAGATATAACATTTGCAGAGAGATTTAGGTGGGTTATATTGTTTGTGTGCAGGGTAAATACTAGAGATGAGCGCCGGAAATTTTTCGGGTTTTGTGTTTTGGTTTTGGGTTCGGTTCCGCGGCCGTGTTTTGGGTTCGACCGCGTTTTGGCAAAACCTCACCGAATTTTTTTTGTCGGATTCGGGTGTGTTTTGGATTCGGGTGTTTTTTTCAAAAAACCCTAAAAAACAGCTTAAATCATAGAATTTGGGGGTAATTTTGATCCCAAAGTATTATTAACCTCAAAAAACATAATTTACACTCATTTTCAGCCTATTCTGAACACATCACACCTCACAATATTATTTTTAGTCCTAAAATTTGCACCGAGGTCGCTGTGTGAGTAAGATAAGCGACCCTAGTGGCCGACACAAACACCGGGCCCATCTAGGAGTGGCACTGCAGTGTCACGCAGGATGTCCCTTCCAAAAAACCCTCCCCAAACAGCACATGACGCAAAGAAAAAAAGAGGCGCAATGAGGTAGCTGTGTGAGTAAGATTAGCGACCCTAGTGGCCGACACAAACACCGGGCCCATCTAGGAGTGGCACTGCAGTGTCACGCAGGATGTCCCTTCCAAAAAACCCTCCCCAAACAGCACATGACGCAAAGAAAAAAAGAGGCGCAATGAGGTAGCTGACTGTGTGAGAAAGATAAGCGACCCTAGTGGCCGACACAAACACCGGGCCCATCTAGGAGTGGCACTGCAGTGTCACGCAGGATGTCCCTTCCAAAAAACCCTCCCCAAACAGCACATGACGCAAAGAAAAAAAGAGGCGCAATGAGGTAGCTGTGTGAGTAAGATTAGCGACCCTAGTGGCCGACACAAACACCGGGCCCATCTAGGAGTGGCACTGCAGTGTCACGCAGGATGTCCCTTCCAAAAAACCCTCCCCAATCAGCACATGATGCAAAGAAAAAGAAAAGAAAAAAGAGGTGCAAGATGGAATTATCCTTGGGCCCTCCCACCCACCCTTATGTTGTATAAACAAAACAGGACATGCACACTTTAACCAACCCATCATTTCAGTGACAGGGTCTGCCACACGACTGTGACTGATATGACGGGTTGGTTTGGACCCCCCCCAAAAAATAAGCAATTAATCTCTCCTTGCACAAACTGGCTCTACAGAGGCAAGATGTCCACCTCATCTTCACCCTCCGATATATCACCGTGTACATCCCCCTCCTCACAGATTATCAATTCGTCCCCACTGGAATCCACCATCTTAGCTCCCTGTGTACTTTGTGGAGGCAATTGCTGCTGGTCAATGTCTCCGCGGAGGAATTGATTATAATTCATTTTAATGAACATTATCTTCTCCACATTTTCTGGATGTAACCTCGTACGCCGATTGCTGACAAGGTGAGCGGCGGCACTAAACACTCTTTCGGAGTACACACTTGTGGGAGGGCAACTTAGGTAGAATAAAGCCAGTTTGTGCAAGGGCCTCCAAATTGCCTCTTTTTCCTGCCAGTATAAGTACGGACTGTGTGACGTGCCTACTTGGATGCGGTCACTCATATAATCCTCCACCATTCTATCAATGTTGAGAGAATCATATGCAGTGACAGTAGACGACATGTCCGTAATCGTTGTCAGGTCCTTCAGTCCGGACCAGATGTCAGCATCAGCAGTCGCTCCAGACTGCCCTGCATCACCGCCAGCGGGTGGGCTCGGAATTCTGAGCCTTTTCCTCGCACCCCCAGTTGCGGGAGAATGTGAAGGAGGAGATGTTGACAGGTCGCGTTCCGCTTGACTTGACAATTTTGTCACCAGCTGGTCTTTCAACCCCAGCAGACCTGTGTCTGCCGGAAAGAGAGATCCAAGGTAGGCTTTAAATCTAGGATCGAGCACGGTGGCCAAAATGTAGTGCTCTGATTTCAACAGATTGACCACCCGTGAATCCTTGTTAAGCGAATTAAGGGCTGCATCCACAAGTCCCACATGCCTAGCGGAATCGCTCCGTGTTAGCTCCTTCTTCAATGCCTCCAGCTTCTTCTGCAAAAGCCTGATGAGGGGAATGACCTGACTCAGGCTGGCAGTGTCTGAACTGACTTCACGTGTGGCAAGTTCAAAGGGCATCAGAACCTTGCACAACGTTGAAATCATTCTCCACTGCACTTGAGACAGGTGCATTCCACCTACTATATCGTGCTCAATTGTATAGGCTTGAATGGCCTTTTGCTGCTCCTCCAACCTCTGAAGCATATAGAGGGTTGAATTCCACCTCGTTACCACTTCTTGCTTCAGATGATGGCAGGGCAGGTTCAGTAGTTTTTGGTGGTGCTCCAGTTTTCTGTACGTGGTGCCTGTACGCCGAAAGTGTCCCGCAATTCTTCTGGCCACCGACAGCATCTCTTGCACGCCCCTGTCGTTTTTTAAAAAATTCTGCACCACCAAATTCAAGGTATGTGCAAAACATGGGACGTGCTGGAATTGGCCCAGATTTAATGCACACACAATATTGCTGGCGTTGTCCGATGCCACAAATCCACAGGAGAGTCCAATTGGGGTAAGCCATTCCGCGATGATCTTCCTCAGTTGCCGTAAGAGGTTTTCAGCTGTGTGCGTATTCTGGAAAGCGGTGATACAAAGCGTAGCCTGCC
The DNA here is from genome assembly GCF_028390025.1 of Pseudophryne corroboree. Taxonomy (NCBI): domain Eukaryota; kingdom Metazoa; phylum Chordata; class Amphibia; order Anura; family Myobatrachidae; genus Pseudophryne; species Pseudophryne corroboree. Next base: position 58,764 of record NW_026970577.1, read on the forward strand.
TAGGAAAGAGTTGGCGTTTGCGAGATGCTGCTACTGGTGCCGCCGCTGCTGTTCTTGCGGCGGGAGTCCATACATCTACCCAGTGGGCTGTCACAGTCATATAGTCCTGACCCTGCCCTGCTCCACTTGTCCACATGTCCGTGGTTAAGTGGACATTGGGTACAGCTGCATTTTTTAGGACACTGGTGACTCTTTTTCTGAGGTCTGTGTACATTTTCGGTATCGCCTGCCTAGAGAAATGGAACCTAGATGGTATTTGGTACCGGGGACACAGTACCTCCAACAAGTCTCTAGTTGGCTCTGCAGTAATGATGGATACCGGAACCACGTTTCTCACCACCCAGGATGCCAAGGCCTCAGTTATCCACTTTGCAGTAGGATGACTGCTGTGATATTTCATCTTCCTCGCAAAGGACTGTTGAACAGTCAATTGCTTACTGGAAGTAGTACAAGTGGGCTTACGACTTCCCCTCTGGGATGACCATCGACTCCCAGCGGCAACAACAGCAGCGCCAGCAGCAGTAGGCGTTACACGCAAGGATGCATCGGAGGAATCCCAGGCAGGAGAGGACTCGTCAGACTTGCCAGTGACATGGCCTGCAGGACTATTGGCATTCCTGGGGAAGGAGGAAATTGACACTGAGGGAGTTGGTGGGGTGGTTTGCGTGAGCTTGGTTACAAGAGGAAGGGATTTACTGGTCAGTGGACTGCTTCCGCTGTCACCCAAAGTTTTTGAACTTGTCACTGACTTATTATGAATGCGCTGCAGGTGACGTATAAGGGAGGATGTTCCGAGGTGGTTAACGTCCTTACCCCTACTTATTACAGCTTGACAAAGGGAACACACGGCTTGACACCTGTTGTCCGCATTTCTGGTGAAATACCTCCACACCGAAGAGCTGATTTTTTTGGTATTTTCACCTGGCATGTCAACGGCCATATTCCTCCCACGGACAACAGGTGTCTCCCCGGGTGCCTGACTTAAACAAACCACCTCACCATCAGAATCCTCCTGGTCAATTTCCTCCCCAGCGCCAGCAACACCCATATCCTCCTCATCCTGGTGTACTTCAACACTGACATCTTCAATCTGACTATCAGGAACTGGACTGCGGGTGCTCCTTCCAGCACTTGCAGGGGGCATGCAAATAGTGGAAGGCGCATGCTCTTCACGTCCAGTGTTGGGAAGGTCAGGCATCGCAAACGACACAATTGGACTCTCCTTGTGGATTTGGGATTTCAAAGAACGCACAGTTCTTTGCGGTGCTTTTGCCAGCTTGAGTCTTTTCAGTTTTCTAGCGAGAGGCTGAGTGCTTCCATCCTCATGTGAAGCTGAACCACTAGCCATGAACATAGGCCAGGGCCTCAGCCGTTCCTTGCCACTCCGTGTGGTAAATGGCATATTGGCAAGTTTACGCTTCTCCTCCGACAATTTTATTTTAGGTTTTGGAGTCCTTTTTTTTCTGATATTTGGTGTTTTGGATTTGACATGCTCTGTACTATGACATTGGGCATCGGCCTTGGCAGACGACGTTGCTGGCATTTCATCGTCTCGGCCATGACTAGTGGCAGCAGCTTCAGCACGAGGTGGAAGTGGATCTTGATCTTTCCCTAATTTTGGAACCTCAACTTTTTTGTTCTCCATATTTTATAGGCAGAACTAAAAGGCACCTCAGGTAAACAATGGAGATGGATGGATTGGATACTAGTATACAATTATGGACGGACTGCCACGGTTAGGTGGTATAAAAAAACCACGGTTAGGTGGTATATATTATAATAATAATACAATTATGGATGGACGGACTGCCTGCCGACTGCCGACACAGAGGTAGCCACAGCCGTGAACTACCGCACTGTACACTGGTAGATAAAGAGATAGTAGTATACTCGTAACAACTAGTATGACACTATGACGACGGTATAAAGAATGAAAAAAAAACCACGGTTAGGTGGTATATATTATAATAATAATACAATTATGGATGGACGGACTGCCTGCCGACTGCCGACACAGAGGTAGCCACAGCCGTGAACTACCGCACTGTACACTGGTTGATAAAGAGATAGTAGTATACTCGTAACAACTAGTATGACACTATGACGACGGTATAAAGAATGAAAAAAAAACCACGGTTAGGTGGTATATATTATAATAATAATACAATTATGGATGGACGGACTGCCTGCCGACTGCCGACACAGAGGTAGCCACAGCCGTGAACTACCGCACTGTACACTGGTTGATAAAGAGATAGTAGTATACTCGTAACAACTAGTATGACACTATGACGACGGTATAAAGAATGAAAAAAAAACCACGGTTAGGTGGTATATATTATAATAATAATACAATTATGGATGGACGGACTGCCTGCCGACTGCCGACACAGAGGTAGCCACAGCCGTGAACTACCGCACTGTACACTGGTTGATAAAGAGATAGTAGTATACTCGTAACAACTAGTATGACACTATGACGACGGTATAAAGAATGAAAAAAAAACCACGGTTAGGTGGTATATATTATAATAATAATACAATTATGGATGGACGGACTGCCTGCCGACTGCCGACACAGAGGTAGCCACAGCCGTGAACTACCGCACTGTACACTGGTTGATAAAGAGATAGTAGTATACTCGTAACAACTAGTATGACACTATGACGACGGTATAAAGAATGAAAAAAAAACCACGGTTAGGTGGTATATATTATAATAATAATACAATTATGGATGGACGGACTGCCTGCCGACTGCCGACACAGAGGTAGCCACAGCCGTGAACTACCGCACTGTACACTGGTTGATAAAGAGATAGTAGTATACTCGTAACAACTAGTATGACACTATGACGACGGTATAAAGAATGAAAAAAAAACCACGGTTAGGTGGTATATATTATAATAATAATACAATTATGGATGGACGGACTGCCTGCCGACTGCCGACACAGAGGTAGCCACAGCCGTGAACTACCGCACTGTACACTGGTTGATAAAGAGATAGTAGTATACTCGTAACAACTAGTATGACACTATGACGGTATAAAGAATGGAAAAAAAACCACGGTTAGGTGGTATATATTATAATAATAATACAATTATGGATGGACGGACTGCCTGCCGACTGCCGACACAGAGGTAGCCACAGCCGTGAACTACCGCACTGTACACTGGTTGATAAAGAGATAGTAGTATACTCGTAACAACTAGTATGACACTATGACGACGGTATAAAGAAAGAAAAAAAAATACCACGGTTAGGTGGTATATATTGTAATACAATTATGGATGGACGGACTGCCTGCCGAGTTCCGACTGCCGACACAGAGGTAGCCACAGCCGTGAACTACCGCACTGTACTGTGTCTGCTGCTAATATAGACTGGTTGATAAAGAGATAGTATACAATACATACAACAATATACTACTATACTGGTGGTCAGGCACTGGTCACCACTAGTCACACTGGCAGTGGCACTCCTGCAGCAAAAGTGTGCACTGTTTAATTTTAAATTAATATAATATTATGTACTCCTGGGGGCTCCTGCTATAACAACCTGCAGTGCTCCCCAGTCTCCCCCACAATTATTATAAGCTTTGCCTTTTATACATTGATGTGCAGCACACTGGGCTGAGCTGAGTGCACACAGACTGAGTCACACTGTGTGACTGGCTGCTGCTGTGTATCGTTTTTTTTCAGGCAGAGAACGGATATAGCAGAGAACGGATATATTATATTAAAATAAATAAAAGTTAACTAACAACAACTGCACTGGTCACTGTGGTAAACTCTGTCTGACTCTGCACAATCTCTCTCTCTCTTCTAATCTAATTTCTAATGGAGAGGACGCCAGCCACGTCCTCTCCCTATCAATCTCAATGCACGTGTGAAAATGGCGGCGACGCGCGGCTCCTTATATAGAATCCGAGTCTCGCGAGAATCCGACAGCGTCATGATGACGTTCGGGCGCGCTCGGGTTAACCGAGCAAGGCGGGAGGATCCGAGTCTGCTCGGACCCGTGAAAAAAACATGAAGTTCGTGCGGGTTCGGTTTCAGAGAAACCGAACCCGCTCATCTCTAGTAAATACTGGCTGTTTTGTTTTTACACTGCAATTTAGATTTCAGTTTGAACACACCGCACCAAAATCTAACTCTCTCTGCACATATTATACACCCCCCCCCCCCTGCAGTGTACATGGTTTTAGCTAATAAATTTGCTGCTGTGATCAGATCTGAGTTAAGCCCTATGTATTTGGCACTGGCAAAGGGTTAGAGGCCTTGCTGTAGAGCTCACACCTTTCTTATCATGCATTGTAATATTTCCTATGTCCTGATGTTGTGCTCTCTGCTCCATCCAAGTAAACAGCAATGTAGCATGGCTATTAAAGAGCGTGAAGATTGCAGATTTCCTGGGATTAATGCTAAGGAATGCTATTCCAGAGGCTGCTGCTTTAATTCAAGTGTCACTGGGGTTAAATGGTGTTTTTACCTTAAAAACACAGGTAGAGTATATAGTACAGTGGTAAAGTGGGAGCATGTAGTGCTATTGATTACAGATTTGATGGAGCTTAAACATGGATAAGGTCCATGGCTCTAAGAGTTTATCTTGTGTATCCTTTATTCTTAGTCATGGTCAGATAAGATTAGAAAATACCATTTAAGTGGAAATTTCCTGTTAGCTGTTTTTCAGTTTGCTCAACTGTCTGATTAACTTGTCCTAAAAAAGGACCAAAGGAGCTAAATTGCCCTGTGATCTAGCTAAATTGCCCCAGTTAAAAAAAAAAAAAACTAAGCTGCTGTAATTCCTGGATGTTTCCTTACTGCATCAACAGGAAGTGACAAGAAACAATGTAATGTGGAACCGTACAGCAGAAGGGATTGCGGCTACCCCACAATAAGTGCAGCGGAATGTAAGAAGAGGAATTGTTGCTTTGACTGCAGCATTCCCGGGGTTAACTGGTGTTTCTTCAAGTCACAAGGTATGGAGCTGCTGTATAGTTACTCGCAAGTCAGTAGTTGTATGATGCTCACACCTGGAAAACTGGATACACACAGAATGCCCTACACAGGGGGTGAAATGAGCGCCCCCCCCCCCACCTCCCGTACGCTCAGCACACATCACGCTGTGCTGAGCGGGGGCAGAGATGTGTGCTGAGCAGTTCGCTCAGCACACATCTCTCCCCAAAATCGGGCCGTGAATACGGACCTTTAAACTGGATCCACACTTAGATTATCTGTCCAATTAAATTTTTTCTAGTTGAAACAAAATTATGCTAATATGTGGCAGCAAATGACAATTGACCATTTGCTCACAAACACTGGAAAACATCCAAAAATGGTCATTTAGATAAATTGGTTAAATCCATTTCATTTAGCTAATTTATCCAAACTACCTTTATTGTATCTTTGTGGGTGAATGATGTGTGGGTCAGTGTTGAGGGTGGTGGAGGAGATGGGTATTAGGCACAGCAGGGTGTGGACAGTCAAATAGTGTGCTTAGAGGTTCAGAGTCATTGTATGAGACTCTGGCAACAGTGACTTGATGAGTCTGGTGTCCATAGGGTGGGACGCATTAACCTTTTTATGCTATTGAAATAGTTCTCCTCCTGACCGACGCAGTTCCTTGCTCCGAGGTTGGTGTATTGTCCTGTTGCAGCGCCTCTCCACTGTGGTCACAGTGAGCTGTGTGGTGTTGCTGGCGCATGCCAATCTCCCCCCAACCTCCCTCTTGCATTTCAGACCTACGTACGCATGATGGGATCTTGTATGATATGCGCGTGTGCTGTAGAGATGAAAGTGGGGGTGAGGAGGCAGATCGTGAGATGGGGAAACTTTGTGGACTGTTAGCGAAGGGGAGCACTGGGCAATCTGAGTTGCAAAGAGGGCAGCAGAAGAGGTTATTGCATGTGCACTGGTGACAGGTCCATCCTTGGTGGCCAGCCTCAGTGGTAAAGGGGTACATGAGCTAGTGTCCCTTGGCCAGCCATGTACCATGGCCACCTCCCTACCTCCTATATATTCTCCCTGATCTGTCACTTTGTTACGGTCTGCTGCTGGCACTGGTGTATCGTCCTGCAGATGCCGTCTCCGCCCATTGCTGTGACTTCCCCCAGAGTTAGCCACACAGAGTGACAGATCTGGGAAAATATATAGGAGATCATTACTTTCACTTGCAGCCTACCTTATTTTTTGCAGCCTAGCATGCTCCTGACCCATTCTCTCACTAATACTTATACAACATTCATGAACTCATCTTAAGGTTTCTTTATTATTCAGTCACACTGTCTTGGATCCAAACCATTTCCTGTGGCATTGCAGTCAAACAATTGAGCTATTTACCCTTGCATAGAAAGGTATAATCTAAGCTAGAGAATTCTATTTGGAGCTCACCTTGTACTTTGTGAAGAAATAATCAGCTTTGTGGCTGAGCAGATATATGGAGTGTGTGGCTGCACACTGCATTGATCTGCTGAGTTGCAATGCTAATAATTTTTTTTTTGCAAAGTACCAATAGCTTCATTGTGAAGGTGGAAAGAAGGGTGTTACGGCATGGAATGTACAAACTGCGAGACCCTGCTGGTAGCGCCTTTGTCTATTTAGTAGGAAGGGCACGTAACAGCCGGGGGGCAATGGAGGAAGCCCCTTTAGGGCTGGAGCCCGGCGGCAACTGACTCCGTTGTCTCTGGCAGTTCCGCCCCTGGACTAGAGGAATGGTCAAGAACATGGCAACATTTAATGCCAAAAAATGCAAAATCATACACGTCTCAAAAATGCAAAGGCTAACTATAATATTAAGGGCATTATAATGGCAAGAGGAAAGCTATCTAAGTATTACTATTTCAGGTGAGCAATGTAACAAAGCAATAGGAAAGGCAAGTCAGATGCTTGTTTGCATAGGTTAAAGAACCAGTAGCAGAAAAAAGTAATACAGGTTGAGTATCCCATATCCAAATATTCAGAAATACGGAATATTCCGAAATACGGACTTTTTTGAGTGAGACTGAGATAGTGAAACCTTTGTGTTTTGATGGCTCAGTGTACACAAACTTTGTTTAATACTCAAAGTTATTAAAAATATTGTATTAAATGAACTTCAGACTGTGTGTATAAGGTGTATATGAAACATAAATGAATTCTGTGAATGTACACACACTTTGTTTAATGCACAAAGTTATAAAAAATATTGGCTAAAATGACCTTCAGGCTGTGTGTATAAGGTGTATATGAAACATAAATGCCTTCTGTGCTTAGATTTAGGTCCCATCACCATAATATCTCGTTATGGTATGCAATTATTCCAAAATACAGAAAAATCTGATATCCAAAATTCCTCTGGTCCCAAGCATTTTGGATAAGGGATACTCAACCTGTAATGCCACTGTATAGGTCCTTGGTACAGCCACATTTAGAATCCTGTGTTCAGTTCCAGAAGCCATATCTCCAGAAGGCTGTAAATACATTAGGGCAACTAAAATTGTGCATGGCCTACATCACAAAACTTACCTGGAAATACTAAAAAATGTTGATGTGTATAGTTTGGAGAAGGGAAGAGGGAACATACAGTAATAGAAACATTTAAATATATAGGGAGGAATGTAATAGGGTGTGAGAATCAGAAAGTGAGAGATTTTGTGTTTTTTCCTGTTGTTTTTTTTTTTTATTGTTTGTTTTTAAAGTGGCAATCCTTTACATGGCAAAACCGGGTTGATATTTGCCATGTAAAGGATTGCCACCGTGGGCATGTGTAGAAGGGGCACTGCTACTGTTGGCATTATGTGTGTAAGCTGCACTGATATGGTGGTTATGTGTATAAAGGGCACTGCGACTGTGGGTATTATTATTATTATTATTACATGCGGTGTAATGACAATAAGATAGTGCTACTGTGTGGCGTATTTTGATTTGGGGTGCTATTGTGTGGCCATGCCCCTTCCTTGTGATACCACACCTTCTTTTTTTAAGGAGCGCACTGTCCCTTTATTAAGTATTGGAGAGAGGGCCCAAATTAATAGTTTGCAGGGAGGCGCCAAACACCCTAGCACTGGCCCTTTGGTAGGGGACAGGATTTGCTTCTGCTTGTGCACATATGTTATGATTGCCAGCCAACAGCACTGGTTTTGCCTATAACACTAACTATAAATATTTTGAATTGGTCCTGGACCACCAATCCAAGGCACCCCTGCAAGTGTCCTGAGGCACCCCAGGGTGCAGTTTGAGAACCACTGGTCTAGTGAGTACCCAGGATAATTATTGTAGCTGGTCTGCGGGTAACAGCTCTCAGATCCACTTCTAGAAAAAATGCAGCAATGTAATTTGAGTGACAAACTGCAGAGATGAACCCTTTCTGTGACTGCTGCACAGGGATCACACAAACTCTATTCATAGGGCTGACTTCACTTAGGGGAGATGTTCTCACCCCGCAAAGAAGTGCGAGTATATACCGCACTTACGGTACCATTGGATTTACAGATATTTTCTTGCAATACACTATGGGGGTCATTCTGAGTTGATTGCTCGCTAGCAGTTTTTAGCAGCCATGCAAACGCATTGTCGCTGCCCACTGGAGAGTGTATATTCACTTTGGAGAAGTGCGAATACTTGAGTAGCAGAGCGCCTGCAAAATCGTTTCAAAATAAGACCAGCACTGTAGTTACACTTCGTGTGCGTTGATTCTAACAACCGAGGGACGGCTTTTGATGTCACACACCCATCCAGCGAATGCCCAGCCACGTCTGCATTTCTTCTGCCACGCCTGCATTTTTCCAAGCACTCCCTGAAAACGGTCAGTTGACACCCAGAAACGCCCTCTTTCTGTCAATCTCCTTGTGGCCTGTTCTGTGATTGGAATAATCGCTAGAACTAGTGCAAAACCACAATGGACTTTGTACCCGTACGATGCGCATGCACATTACGGAGCATGCGCATGCACAGATTAGCCATTTTTTTTCAACTGATTGCTACGCAGCGAACAACGGCAGCAAGCGATCAACTCGGAATGACCCCCTATATACATAGAAACATGGATTTTTACTGCAGGAATTATGGTTAGTTTAGGGGTATCGGTTAGGGTCAACAGAGGTGTAGCTAGGGGTCCAAGCGCCCCTGGCAAAGTAAGGGACTGGCGCCCCCCCTTTCGATAAAGCATTGCAGTCCATTGGCGGTTACCATGTTGGAGCCACAGCAACTGACCCCCTCCCCCACACGCTGCCCTACATCATCGGCTGGGATTCACTGTTGGTGTGAAGCCACTGGGAACATTCTGGTAGCATTAGCAGCAGTCTGTGTCATAGATAGGGAAGGCAGAAGGTTAACTAGCTAATAGCAGTCTGTTGGCAGCAGAGGCTGGGCGGGGGGCTGAGAATGAGCCAACGCTGATCAGTGTCCAGTCTGCTCAGACAAAAATATTTTGTGATCAGGGCTGGTTCTAGACCAAAGGAGCCAATGGCAAAAATTTCCTTTGGCACCCCCCCCCCACACACACACACACACACACACACATACACACACACACACACACACACACACACACACACCAAAAAAGAACATATCCCAGTTTAACATAACGCTATGTGGTGCAAGGTGTGGAGCTGGTCACTTGTATCAGACCTCTGACATTTGCCTTTTCACCCATATTGCATACTTTTGTCTTGCAGGTTGTGTCTTAATTCAAGAAGTGTTCTAAGTACTTCAGCTTAGTATCTTTACTGACCCCTCTTTACCCCACACTACATAACTGACCCCTCTATACCCTACACTACATCACTGACCTTTCTATAACCATCACTGCATTACTGACCCCTCTTTAGAGATGTGCACTTGAAATTTTTCGGGTTTTGTGTTTTGGTTTTGGGTTCGGTTCCGCGGCCGTGTTTTGGGTTCGACCGCGTTTTGGCAAAACCTCACTGAATTTTTTTTGTCGGATTCGGGTGTGTTTTGGATTCGGGTGTTTTTTTCCAAAAACACTAAAAAACAGCTTAAATCATAGAATTTGGGGGTCATTTTGATCCCAAAGTATTATTAACCTCAAAAACCATAATTTCCACTCATTTTCAGTCTATTCTGAACGCCTCACACCTCACAATATTATTTTTAGTCCTAAAATTTGCACCGAGGTCGCTGGATGACTAAGCTAAGCGACCCTAGTGGCAGACACAAACACCTGGCCCATCTAGGAGTGGCACTGCAGTGTCACGCAGGATGACCCTTCCAAAAAACACTCCCCAAACAGCACATGACGCAAAGAAAAAAAGAGGCGCAATGAGGTAGCTGTGTGAGTAAGCTAAGCGACCCTAGCGGCCGACACAAACACCTGGCCCATCTAGGAGTGTCACTGCAGTGTCACGCAGGATGGCCCTTCCAAAAAACACTCCCCAAACAGCACATGACGCAAAGAAAAAAAGAGGCGCAATGAGGTAGCTGTGTGAGTAAGATAAGCGACCCTAGTGGCCGACACAAACACCTGGCCCATCTAGGAGTGGCACTGCAGTGTCACGCAGGATGGCCCTTCCAAAAAACATTACCCAAACAGCACATGACGCAAAGAAAAAAAGAGGCGCAATGAGGTAGCTGTGTGAGTAAGATAAGCGACCCTAGTGGCCGACACAAACACCTGGCCCATCTAGGAGTGTCACTGCAGTGTCACGCAGGATGGCCCTTCAAAAAAATACTCCCCAAACAGCACATGACGCAAAGAAAAATGAAAGAAAAAAGAGGTGCAAGATGGAATTGTCCTTGGGCCCTCCCACCCACCCTTATGTTGTATAAACAGGACATGCACACTTTAACCAACCAATCATTTCAGTGACAGGGTCTGCCACACGACTGTGACTGAAATGACGGGTTGGTTTGGACCCCCACCAAAAAAGAAGCAATTAATCTCTCCTTGCACAAACTGGCTCTACAGAGGCAAGATGTCCACCTCATCATCATCCTCCGATATATCACCGTGTACATCCCCCTCCTCACAGATTATCAATTCGTCCCCACTGGAATCCACCATCTCAGCTCCCTGTGTACTTTGTGGAGGCAATTGCTGCTGGTCAATGTCTCCACGGAGGAATTGATTATAATTCATTTTAATGAACATCATCTTCTCCACATTTTCTGGAAGTAACCTCGTACGCCGATTGCTGACAAGGTGAGCGGCGGCACTAAACACTCTTTCGGAGTACACACTTGTGGGAGGGCAACTTAGGTAGAATAAAGCCAGTTTGTGCAAGGGCCTCCAAATTGCCTCTTTTTCCTGCCAGTATAAGTACGGACTGTCTGACGTGCCTACTTGGATGCGGTCACTCATATAATCCTCCACCATTCTTTCAATGGGGAGAGAATCATATGCAGTGACAGTAGACGACATGTCCGACTCCGTAATCGTTGTCAGGTCCTTCAGTACGGACCAGATGTCAGCATCAGCAGTCGCTCCAGACTGCCCTGCATCACCGCCAGCGGGTGGGCTCGGAATTCTGAGCCTTTTCCTCGCACCCCCAGTTGCGGGAGAATGTGAAGGAGGAGATGTTGACAGGTCGCGTTCCGCTTGACTTGACAATTTTCTCACCAGCAGGTCTTTGAACCCCAGCAGACTTGTTTGTGCCGGAAAGAGAGATCCAAGGTAGGTTTTAAATCTAGGATCGAGCACGGTGGCCAAAATGTAGTGCTCTGATTTCAACGGATTGACCACCCGTGAATCCTTGTTAAGCGAATTAAGGGCTCCATCCACAAGTCCCACATGCCTAGCGGAATCGCTCTGTGTTAGCTCCTCCTTCAATGTCTCCAGCTTCTTCTGCAAAAGCCTGATGAGGGGAATGACCTGACTCAGGCTGGCAGTGTCTGAACTGACTTCACGTGTGGCAAGTTCAAAGGGCAGCAGAACCTTGCACAACGTTGAAATCATTCTCCACTGCGCTTGAGACAGGTGCATTCCACCTCCTATATCGTGCTCAATTGTATAGGCTTGAATGGCCTTTTGCTGCTCCTCCAACCTCTGAAGCATATATAGGGTTGAATTCCACCTCGTTACCACTTCTTGCTTCAGATGATGGCAGGGCAGGTTCAGGCGTTTTTGGTGTTGCTCCAGTCTTCTGTACGTGGTGCCTGTACGCCGAAAGTGTCCCGCAATTCTTCTGGCCACCGACAGCATCTCTTGCACGCCCCTCTCGTTTTTTAAATAATTCTGCACCACCAAATTCAAGGTATGTGCAAAACATGGGACGTGCTGGAATTTGCCCATATTTAATGCACACACAATATTGCTGGCGTTGTCCGATGCCACAAATCCACAGGAGAGTCCAATTGGGGTAAGCCATTCCGCGATGATCTTCCTCAGTTGCCGTAAGAGGTTTTCAGCTGTGTGCGTATTCTGGAAACCGGTGATACAAAGCGTAGCCTGCCTAGGAGTTGGCGTTTGCGAGATGCTGCTACTGGTGCCGCCGCTGCTGTTCTTGCGGCGGGAGTCCATACATCTACCCAGTGGGCTGTCACAGTCATATAGTCCTGACCCTGCCCTGCTCCACTTGTCCACATGTCCGTGGTTAAGTGGACATTGGGTACAACTGCATTTTTTAGGACACTGGTGAGTCTTTTTCTGACGTCCGTGTACATTCTCGGTATCGCCTGCCTAGAGAAGTGGAACCTAGATGGTATTTGGTAACGGGGGCACACTACCTCAAGAAATTGTCTAGTTCCCTGTGAACTAACGGCGGATACCGGACGCACGTCTAACACCAACATAGTTGTCAAGGCCTCAGTTATCCGCTTTGCAACAGGATGACTGCTGTGATATTTCATCTTCCTCGCAAAGGACTGTTGGACAGTCAATTGCTTGGTGGAAGTAGTAAAAGTGGGCTTACGACTTCCCCTCTGGGATGACCATCGACTCCCAGCAGCAACAACAGCAGCGCCAGCAGCAGTAGGCGTTACACGCAAGGATGCATCGGAGGAATCCCAGGCAGGAGAGGACTCGTCAGAATTGCCAGTGACATGGCCTGCAGGACTATTGGCATTCCTGGGGAAGGAGGAAATTGACACTGAGGGAGTTGGTGGTGTGGTTTGCGTGAGCTTGGTTACAAGAGGAAGGGATTTACTGGTCAGTGGACTGCTTCCGCTGTCGCCCAAAGTTTTTGAACTTGTCACTGACTTATTATGAATGTGCTGCAGGTGACGTATAAGGGAGGATGTTCCGAGGTGGTTAACGTCCTTACCCCTACTTATTACAGCTTGACAAAGGCAACACACGGCTTGACACCTGTTGTCCGCATTTCTGTTGAAATACTTCCACACCGAAGAGCTGATTTTTTTGGTATTTTCACCAGGCATGTCAATGGCCATATTCCTCCCACGGACAACAGGTGTCTCCCCGGGTGCCTGACTTAAACAAACCACCTCACCATCAGAATCCTCCTGGTCAATTTCCTCCCCAGCGCCAGCAACACCCATATCCTCCTCATCCTGGTGTACTTCAACACTGACATCTTCAATCTGACTATCAGGAAATGGACTGCGGGTGCTCCTTCCAGCACTTGCAGGGGGCGTGCAAATGGTGGAAGGCGCATGCTCTTCACGTCCAGTGTTGGGAAGGTCAGGCATCGCAACCGACACAATTGGACTCTCCTTGTGGATTTGGGATTTCGAAGAACGCACAGTTCTTTGCTGTGCTTTTGCCAGCTTGAGTCTTTTCATTTTTCTAGCGAGAGGCTGAGTGCTTCCATCCTCATGTGAAGCTGAACCACTAGCCATGAACATAGGCCAGGGCCTCAGCCGTTCCTTGCCACTCCGTGTGGTAAATGGCATATTGGCAAGTTTACGCTTCTCCTCCGACAATTTTATTTTAGATTTTTGAGTCCTTTTTTTACTGATATTTGGTGTTTTGGATTTTACATGCTCTGTACTATGACATTGGGCATCGGCCTTGGCAGACAACGTTGCTGGCATTTCATCGTCTCAGCCATGACTAGTGGCAGCAGCTTCAGCACGAGGTGGAAGTCGATCTTGATCTTTCCCTATTTTTGGAACCTCAACATTTTTGTTCTCCATATTTTAATAGGCACAACTAAAAGGCACCTCAGGTAAACAATGGAGATGGATGGATACTAGTATACTTATGGATGACGAGCGACTGCCGACACAGAGGTAGCTACAGCCGTGGACTACCGTACTGTGTCTGCTTCTAATATAGACTGGATGATAATGAGATAAAATTAAAATATATATATATATATATCACACTAGTACTGCAGCCGGACAGTTATATATTATGTAATGACGGACCTGCTGGACACTGTCTGTCAGCACTGCAGACTCCTAAAGTAAGCTACTAGTATCAAGAAGATAGAAAAAAAAAAAAAACACGGGTAGGTGGTATACAATTATGGATGGACGAGCGACTGCCGACACAGAGGTAACTACAGCCGTGGACTACCGTACTGTGTCTGCTGCTAATATAGACTGGATGATAATGAGATAAAATTAAAATATATATATATATCACACTAGTACTGCAGCCGGACAGGTATATATTATGTAATGACGGACCTGCTGGACACTGTCTGTCAGCACTGCAGACTCCTAAAGTAAGCTACTAGTATCAAGAAGATAGAAAAAAAAAAACCACGGGTAGGTGGTATACAATTATGGATGGACGAGCGACTGCCGACACAGAGGTAGCTACAGCCGTGGACTACCGTACTGTGTCTGCTGCTAATATAGACTGGATGATAATGAGATAAAATTAAAATATATATATATATATATATATATCACACTAGTACTGCAGCCGGACAGGTATATATTATGTAATGACGGACCTGCTGGACACTGTCTGTCAGCACTGCAGACTCCTAAAGTAAGCTACTAGTATCAAGAAGATAGAAAAAAAAAAAACCACGGGTAGGTGGTATACAATTATGGATGGACGAGCGACTGCCGACACAGAGGTAGCTACAGCCGTGGACTACCGTACTGTGTCTGCTGCTAATATAGACTGGATGATAATGAGATAAAATTAAAATATATATATATATCACACTAGTACTGCAGCCGGACAGGTATATATTATGTAATGACGGACCTGCTGGACACTGTCTGTCAGCACTGCAGACTCCTAAAGTAAGCTACTAGTATCAAGAAGATAGAAAAAAAAAAACCACGGGTAGGTGGTATACAATTATGGATGGACGAGCGACTGCCGACACAGAGGTAGCTACACCCGTGGACTACCGTACTGTGTCTGCTGCTAATATAGACTGGATGATAATGAGATAAAATTAAAATATATATATATTATATATCACACTAGTACTGCAGCCGGACAGGTATATATTATGTAATGACGGACCTGCTGGACACTGTCTGTCAGACTCAGCACTGCAGACTCCTAAAGTAAGCTACTAGTATCAAGAAGATAGAAAAAAAAAAACCACGGGTAGGTGGTATACAATTATGGATGGACGAGCGACTGCCGACACAGAGGTAACTACAGCCGTGGACTACCGTACTGTGTCTGCTGCTAATATAGACTGGATGATAATGAGATAAAATTAAAATATATATATATATCACACTAGTACTGCAGCCGGACAGGTATATATTATGTAATGACGGACCTGCTGGACACTGTCTGTCAGCACTGCAGACTCCTAAAGTAAGCTACTAGTATCAAGAAGATAGAAAAAAAAAACCCACGGGTAGGTGGTATACAATTATGGATGGACGAGCGACTGCCGACACAGAGGTAGCTACAGCCGTGGACTACCGTACTGTGTCTGCTGCTAATATAGACTGGATGATAATGAGATAAAATTAAAATATATATATATTATATATCACACTAGTAGCTACAGCCGTGGACTACCGTACTGTGTCTGCTGCTAATATAGACTGGATGATAATGAGATAAAATTAAAATATATATATATATATATATATCACACTAGTACTGCAGCCGGACAGGTATATATTATGTAATGACGGACCTGCTGGACACTGTCTGCAGAATGCGTTTATAAAAACACCACACGACGAGTGTTTAACTTTTTCAGGCAGACAATCACAATATACTGGTGGTCAGCAGACAATCACAATACTGGTGGTCAGTGGTCACTGGTCAGTCACACTGGCAGTGGCACTCTGGCAGCAAAAGTGTGCACTGTACTTAAAATATGTACTCCTGCTATAACTGCTCCCCAGTCTCCCCCACAATTAAGCTGTGTGAGCAGTGAGCACTCAGCACAGTCAGATAATGATATACAGTATTACATATAATGCAGCACACTGGGCTGAGCACAGATATGGTATGTGACTGTGTCACACTGTGTATCGTTTTTCTTCAGGCAGAGAACGGATTAATTAAACTGGTGGTCACTGGTCACACTATCAGCAGCAAGTAGTACTCCTCCTAATAATATGCTCCCCAAAATTTGTGTCTCTCTCTAGTACTCTAGTCTAAAAGGAGAGGACGCCAGCCACGTCCTCTCCCTATCAATCTCAATGCACGTGTGAAAATGGCGGCAAAACCACAATGGACTTTGTACCCGTACGATGCGCATGCACATTACGGAGCATGCGCATGCACAGATTAGCCATTTTTTTTCAACTGATTGCTACGCAGCGAACAACGGCAGCAAGCGATCAACTCGGAATGACCCCCTATATACATAGAAACATGGATTTTTACTGCAGGAATTATGGTTAGTTTAGGGGTATCGGTTAGGGTCAACAGAGGTGTAGCTAGGGGTCCAAGCGCCCCTGGCAAAGTAAGGGACTGGCGCCCCCCCTTTCGATAAAGCATTGCAGTCCATTGGCGGTTACCATGTTGGAGCCACAGCAACTGACCCCCTCCCCCACACGCTGCCCTACATCATCGGCTGGGATTCACTGTTGGTGTGATGCCACTGGGAACATTCTGGTAGCATTAGCAGCAGTCTGTGTCATAGATAGGGAAGGCAGAAGGTTAACTAGCTAATAGCAGTCTGTTGGCAACAGAGGCTGGGCGGGGGGCTGAGAATGAGCCAACGCTGATCAGTGTCCAGTCTGCTCAGACAAAAATATTTTGTGATCAGGGCTGGTTCTAGACCAAAGGAGCCAATGGCAAAAATTTCCTTTGGCACCCCCCCCCCCCCCCCCACACACACACACACATACACACACACACACACACACCAAAAAAGAACATATCCCAGTTTAACATAACGCTATGTGGTGTGCAAGGTGTGGAGCTGGTCACTTGTATCAGACCTCTGACATTTGCCTTTTCACCCATATTGCATACTTTTTCTTGCAGGTTGTGTCTTAATTCAAGAAGTGTTCTAAGTACTTCAGCTTAGTATCTTTACTGACCCCTCTTTACCCCACACTACATAACTGACCCCTCTATACCCTACACTACATCACTGACCTTTCTATAACCATCACTGCATTACTGACCCCTCTATACAGTACACTGACCTCTATATACCTGCTAGTACATCCCTGATGCCTATATTCCCTAAGCTAAATCCCTGACGCCTCTATTCCCTACGCTACATCCCTGACGCCTCTATTCCCTACGCTACATCCCTGACGCCTCTATTCCCTATGCTACATCCCTGACGCCTCTATACCCTACGCTACATCCCTGATGCCTCTATTCCCTACGCTACATTCCTGATGCCTCTATAACCTACGCTACATCCCTGACGCCTCTATACCCTACGCTACATCCCTGACGCCTCTATACAGTACAATGCATTACTGATCCCTCTAGACCATACATCCTCATTACATCAGAGAGATAGTGAAACACTGGAAAAAATAAGGATAAAGTGGACTACAGAAACTGATGCTCTAAACAAAGGAGAGAGAGAGAGAGAGAGAAAAGCACAAGGGAAAGTGGGCAATCGGAACACCATAGAGAGAGGAGAGATAGAAATGCCTGAAAAAGTAAAGGGGGTTGGGTATGGCATCCGGCGCTCGGGATTCCAGCAGTCACATGATACCTAATCCTAACCCTCTGGGGGGGTGGTGGATAGGGCTAACCCTCAGGGGGTGGCAGCTAGGACTAACCCCCCCCCCTCCTAGTGCCTTCCCTAACACCCCCTCCCCCGGTCCTAACCCTCCCTCCAATACTCGCCTTCGGGATGTTGGCTGTCTGTGTGCCGGCACCAGTCTCCCAAGTGGTGTCAGAATTCCAACATCGGTCAAATGACCGCCGGTATACCGTCTGCCGGGATGGTAAATGTATCCTGAGGACAGGTAGTGAGTGTGGAGGGATAGGTGGTTCAGTAAAATGTAACAGCTCAAACTGCGATCATTCACTGATAAATTGATTTATAGCTCTCCCTTTTTAACCATTGCAGTCATAAAAGCAATGTTTTTAGACTTTTAAATAAAGCTTGTTAGCATCCCCAGCACACTGTATATGCTGGGAGATGTAGTTCTCAATATGAAAACATTTAATTACTGTATGAACTCTAATTCCCCAACTGAAACCTCTCACAAACACACACTCCAAAATCTAGTACACACACACACACATTTCCCCAATACTGACAACTCTCATCACTTCCACACACTGACAACTCCCTCCTGCTCCTCTCCCCACTGACACTGACAGCTCCCTCACAGTCACACACATCCTCCACCCCCCCACACACACACTGATAGCACACATGCACAAATCCCTCCCTCCTCGACACTAACTGTCACGGACTGCTTGGGCAGCAGGGGGCAGGCTCTGACTTGAAGTGCTGAAATTCAACAGCTCTCTCGAACTTGCAAGGCATGGCTGTGCAGCTGTCTCCAGCCATCTCCTTGCCCACTGTGTAATTTGTGGCGTTCTCTGATGTTCCCCGCTCTGCCTCTACAACCGGCACATAATGTACAGCAGTGGTGACTCCTGAGTATGGGCCTGGAGAACTCCGCCTACCGGGGGGTAGGGATTAATAATTTCAAAGGGGCAGAGCTAGGAGTGAAGCAGTGGACAGCAGTTGAGGGGCGTTTCAAACTGTAACAGGGTTGGGACAATTTCAGTATCCTTCCCTCACCGTCTAATTGGTCAGTCCCACGCCGAGACTGCAGAACTCTATCCCTTAGCCACGGTTGGCACAGCTGGATGGTGCCCCTGGCAAGTGCCATCCTGGCCAAGGGGTAGATACGCCCCTGAGGGTCAGGGCCAGCAACAGAAATCTCGGGGCCCAGTACACTGATATCTCTGGGGCCCCCTCAACCCCCCCTTAACTTGGCAGAGGGATCTTTAAAAAAAAATGGAGCCTTTGACTCGGACCGTCAGTGAGGCCGGCAGGTGGTTTTCATACTGGGCTATCCAGCTCTTCGGTGGCGGTGGCAGGGACATTCAGAAAAGGGCCAGCACAGCAACATGCATAATAATGGCAATACAGTATGGACCACAGGGACTGGACAAAGTGATGGGGTAAAAGGAGGGGGGAGGGTTTAGTTGGCCTGTTAATTGTTTTCCTGCTTAAATTGAGCAGTTGGTGGATACACTTTAAAAAGCAATATTGGCACTGTGGCCCCATTATTTCTGTTCTTAATACTTGGAGCCCTGAACAAGTGTCCCCTTTGTCCCCCCTGTCACCGGGCCTGTTCAGGCGTTACCTATGGAGAAGCTGCGACATGACATCCTAGGACACGATACTGCACCATGCATCACCATTATATTTCAGTGTGCCTTGTCAATATTTAAATCTTGTTCTGTGTGACGTGAGTTGTAAATGGTTGAAAATCTCTGTGCTACAGTATCGTCACCATGTAGTTATAACAACACCGCAAAACCACCAAAAGACGTGTTTTGGTAGAGGGACTGCTGGAGGGGCCCATTGGGGCCCCCGTTTGCTACCCCACCCCAGTATACCTGTGCTGTAGCCAGTGGAAGGGGCACTATCTTCCCGGTGATCTCTTCGGGAAGATGGTGCCGCACATAGAAAGCAAAGACTCTGGCTGCACTCTCCTGCCCTCGCTCTAAGCAAGGTGATCGGGCCACAAAAGGACCCCTGTCGGACCCCGGCCTGTGGGCCACAAAAGGATGCATTGGGGGCGGCATGCGGCCCATGGGTTTGACACCCCTGCTCTAGAGTATCAAAATTTGTTTCACGGCACCCCTAGGCCAAAGTTTTTTTTATTGAGAAATTCAGAAAAAAATATAAAATTAAGTAAATTGTGTTTATAGCATGTCATCCTCAGGTTCAGTTATGTTGTGAGGGAATGGTTTTGCCAATTTAATAAAGTATAAATAATTTTAATTGGTCCTGGACCACCAAACTATGCTACCAGTGCAAGAACCCCAGTTTGGAAACTACTGCCATAAAATAAACCTTTTTTGTTTTTTTTAAACTACATGTAATACACCTTAGATCTCAGTTCCTAAAAGGTTTTAAACCTTTGCATACAGTAAACTACACATATTTAAAAATCCTACACCGGGCACAAGTGCTCACGGGCCAATTTCATGGCAGTCTCGGATAGGAGGGCATTGTGGATTCACCAAGGGAATGCTGATGCTGACTCCAAGAAGAAAGGGAGTCTCTTCCCTATGAAGGTGAAGCCTTGTTTGGCGACGGCCTAGTTAATTTGATCTCGGCAGCTCCCGCAGGTAAGTCATCCTTCTTGCCCTATGTTCCCTCTCAACGGATGAAGACGCATCATTATCTGACGCAGTCATTTCGGCCCAATAGATATGCAAGAAGTTAAGATTCCTCTTTCTTTGCAGGTAGAGGAAGGAAAAGAGGGAAGAGGTCTGTAGCCTCTTCAAGATCGCAGGAGCAGAGATCGTCCTCTGCTTTTGCCAAATCCACTGCATGACGCTGGGGCTCTCTTGCAGGAGCCCGCACCAGTGGGGGGCACGTCTAAAACTCTTCAGTCAGTTCTGGATTCATTCGGACCTGGACTCGTGGGTTTTACAAATAGTGTCCCAAGGGTACAAACTGGGGTTTCAAGACGTTCCCCCTCACCGATTGTTCAAATCAGCCTTAGTCAGCAGGGAGAAGGTTTTTATTCAAGCCTCTTCGTGGTCCCGAAGCCGGACGGCTCAGTCAGACCAATCTTAAATCTGAAATCCCTTAATTTCTACATAAAGAAATTCAATTTCAAGATGGAATCTCTCAGGGTAGTGATCTCCAGTCCGGGGGATAAAGGAGATTTCATGGTTTTGGTAGACATAAAGGATGCCTACTTATATGTTCCCATTTAGCCACTGCATCAAGCTACCTGAGGTTTGCAATTCAGGATTGTCATTACCAATTTCAGACGTTGCCGTTTGGTCTGTCCACGGCTCCGAGGATTTTCACCAGGGTGATGGCGGAAATGATGGTTCTCCTTCGCAAGCAAGGAGTCACAATTATCCCGTACTTGGATGATCTCCTGATAAAGGCGAGATCCAGGGACCAGTTGGTGCAAAACATCTACTCTCCCTGACAGTTCTTCAACAACATGGTTGGCTCCTAAACTTGCCAAAATCGCAGTTGGTCCCAATGACGCGGTTGTTGTTTTTGGGAGTGATACTGGACACAGAAGAGGTTTTCTTCTAGTGGAAAGGCTCTGGAGATCCAGAGTCTGGTCAAACAAATTCTGAAACCAGCAAGAGTGTTAATCCATCATTGCATTCAGTTGCTGGGGAAGATGGTTGCGGCCTACGAGGCCATTCAGTTTGGCAGGTTCCATGCCAGAGTGTTCCAGTGGGACCTGTTGGACAAGTGGTCCGGATCCCACCTACACATGCACCGGAGGATAATCCTGTCTTCCAAGACCAGAATCTCACTCCATTGGTGGCTGCACAGTTCTCACCACCTAGAGGGGCGATGGTTCGGGATCCAGGACGGGATCCTATGGACCACGGATGCAACCCTCTGAGGCTGGAGAGCAGTCACACAGGGGGAAAACATCCAAGGAAGATGGTCAAGTCTTCCTTGGATGTTTTCATCTCCACATAAATGTTCTGGAGTTAAGGGCCATTTAATAACTGCAGACACAGTACGCACTGGGACGGGTGCCCAGCATCCTCTACGGACTAAGAGAAAAGGATTTACCGGTAGGTATTAAAATCCTATTTTCTCTAACGTCCTAGAGGATGCTGGGGACTCCGTAAGGACCATGGGGATAGACGGGCTCCGCAGGAGACATGGGCACTTTAAGAAAGACTTTAGTTCTGGGTGTGCACTGGCTCCTCCCTCTATGCCCCTCCTCCAGACCTCAGTTTGATACTGTACCCAGTGGAGACTGGGTGCTTTTCAGGAGCTCTCCTGAGCTTTCTGACAGAAAGTATTTTGTTAGGTTTTTCATTTTCAGGGAGCACTGCTGGCAACAGACTCCCTCATCGAGGGACTGAGGGGAGAGAAGCAGCCCTACTCTCTGAGTTGCAAGGTCCTGCTTCTTAGGCTACTGGACTCCATTAGCTCCAGTGGGATTGGTACGCAGGATCTCACCCTCGCCGTCCGTCCCAGAGCCGCGCCGCCGTCCCCCTCGCAGAGCCGGAAGATAGAAGCCGGGTGAGTATGAGAAGAAAAGAAGACTTCAGAGGCGGCAGAAGACTTCATGATCTTCACTGAGGTAACGCACAGCACTGCAGCTGTGCGCCTTTGCTCCCATACACCTCACATACTCCGGTCACTGTAAGGGTGCAGGGCGCAGGGGGGGCGCCCTGGGCAGCAATATAAACCTCTTTCGCAAAAATATAACATATATACAGCTGGGCACTTTATATATGTATAAGCCCCCACCAATTTTACAGTTTAAGCGGGACAGAAGCCCGCCTCCGAGGGGGCGGGGCTTCTCCCTCAGCACTCACCAGCGCCATTTTTTCTCCACAGCACCGCTGAGAGGAAGCTCCCCGGACTCTACCCTGCTTATACCACGTTAGACAAGAGGGTTGAAAAGAGGGGGGGGGGGGGCACATAATTCGCAAATTACATACAGCAGCACTACTGGGCAAACATTAAGTTACTGTTTTATTCCTGGGTTATATAGCGCTGGGGGGTGTGCTGGCATACTCTCTCTCTGTCTCTCCAAAGGGCCTTGTGGGGAAACTGTCTTCAGAAAAAGCATTCCCTGTGTGTGAAGTGTGTCGGTACACGTGTGTCGACATGTCTGAGGAAGAAGGCTATATTAGAGAGGAGCGGGAGCAAATGAATGTGGTGTCTCCGTCGACAGCTGATTGGATGGATATGTGGAATGTTTTAAATGCTAGTGTAAACTCATTGCACAAAAGATTAGACAAGGCAGAAGCTTTGGGACAGTCAGGGTTTCAACCCATGCCTGATCCTATGTTGCAGGGACTGTCAGGGTCTCATAAGCGCCCACTATCCCAGATTGTTGACACAGATACCGACACGGATTCTGACTCCAGTGTCGATTACGATGAAGCAAAGTTACAGCCAAAATTGGCAAAATCCATTCGATTTATGATTATGGCAATAAAAGATGTTTTGCACATCACAGAGGAACCCCCTGTCGCTGACAAGAGGGTACATATGTACAAGGGAAAGAAGCCTGAGGTAACCTTTCCCCCCTCACACGAGCTGAACGAGTTATGTGAAAAAGCTTGGGAATCTCCAGATAAAAGACTGCAGATTTCCAAAAGGATTCTTATGGCGTATCCTTTCCCATCAACGGATAGGTTACGATGGGAATCCTCCCCTAGGGTGGACAAAGCATTAACACGCTTATCCAAGAAGGTAGCCCTCCCGTCCCAGGATACGGCTACCCTCAAAGAGTGTGCTGACCGCAAACAGGAGATTACCCTGAAGTCCATTTATACACATTCAGGTACCTTACTCAGACCGGCAATTGCGTCGGCCTGGGTGTGTAGTGCTGTAGCGGCATGGACAAATACCTTATCTGAGGGGATGGATAGCCTAGACAAGGATACTATTTTATTGACCCTGGGGCATATAAGAGATGCTGTCCTATATATGTGTGTATGCAAACTACAGGTGGTGCTGCAGGGCCCACACCCTTTTACTTGTCTTGTAGAGCAGCTCTGAAGCTGTTACAGTGCCCAGCTGCTGCAAGAAATCAGCTTGAATGCTTCAGGGGCTTGGGCATGGCCAACATGAGCCCCACACCGAAGGAGGGTGGGGGTGTTTAATGCAAACTTGGGGTTATCCAAGCGCCGCAAAAGGCCGCCATGCCCTGCATGCCCCTTTTCTCTTTTCATATACAGATGAGGGTTCCAGCCAACTTTGGCCCACTGCTTGGATGACATCACCGTATGCAAATCCGTCTGCTGCAGACCTTCCCCCAGGAATGCTTGCAATAGTTGTTGCATATGGTTTAATGTCTGAGGGTGCTTCAGTATTAGGCAGCCTTCCGCCCTCCCATGTTCATCTGAAAAGGTGTGGTCTCCCTGCAGTTGTTGTCCCCAGACGAGAGTTCCCTTGTGCTTCCTCAGTTAAATCTCCTTAACTTGACGGGGGTGTGCCCGAGCAGCCACCTTCCCCAGCCCTATCCCAACACATACCTATCTTGCATATGAGATCTCTTGATCATGAAGATAGTTCTCACAGGTTGAGGTTCATCCTGGCCCCGCTCCCCGCTGGAGAGCGCTGATGGGGACAGCAGCGGGGCTTCAGCAGAAGGGTGAGTACGTGTGGCCAGAGACCTCCCTTCCCATGTGCAGGCCTGCAGAGTCTGCCGCGCAGGATGGGGCATGTGGCACTCTCCCTCCCAGGGGCTCTTCCAGATGTAGCTCCTCAGCAGTATTTTTCCCGGGCTGCGCGGCGCTCTCCCCGACTGGCATCCGCCCTGGAACACTGCCTTCCTCAACGCAACATCAGCAGGGGGCCCTGGCCTCATCACCATCCCAGGTCTTTCTCATGTATGTATCATGTATGTGTGTGTGATATATGTATGAATCATATATGTTTGTGATATATATATATATATATATATGTATGTATCTATCTATCTATCTATCTATCTATCTATCTATCTATCTATCTATCGTATGTGTGTATATATATATGTATCTATCATGTATGTATGTATGTATGTATCCATCTTGTATGTATGTGTTCTATCTATCTATCTATCTATCTATCGTGTGTGTGATATATGTATGTATCTATCATGTATGTGTTATATGTATGTATCACACCTTCCTCTATACATATACATACATACATACATACATACACACACACACACCTATATCTGTACGTACACTGACATACACACACCAACATCTATACATTAACACGCTGACCCCTTAATTTCTACCTAAAGAAATTCAATTTCAAGATGGAATCTCTCAGGGTAGTGATCTCCAGTCCGGGGGATAAAGGAGATTTCATGGTTTTGGTAGACATAAAGGATGCCTACTTATATGTTCCCATTTAGCCACTGCATCAAGCTACCTGAGGTTTGCAATTCAGGATTGTCATTACCAATTTCAGACGTTGCCGTTTGGTCTGTCCACGGCTCCGAGGATTTTCACCAGGGTGATGGTGGAAATGATGGTTCTCCTTCGCAAGCAAGGAGTCACAATTATGCCGTACTTGGATGATCTCCTGATAAAGGCGAGATCCAGGGACCAGTTGGTGCAAAACATCTACTCTCCCTGACAGTTCTTCAACAACATGGTTGGCTCCTAAACTTGCCAAAATCGCAGTTGGTCCCAATGACGCGGTTGTTGTTTCTGGGAGTCATACTGGACACAGAAGAGGCTTTCTTCCAGTGGAAAGGCTATGGAGTTCCAGAGTCTGGTCAAACAAATTCTGAAACCAGCAAGAGTGTTAATCCATCAATGCATTCTGTTGCTGGGGAAGATGGTTGCGGCCTACGAGGCCATTCAGTTTTGCAGGTTCCATGCCAGAGTGTTCCAGTGGGACCTGTTGGACAAGTGGTCCGGATCCCACCTACACATGCACCGGAGGATAATCCTGTCTTCCAAGACCAGAATCTTACTCCATTGGTGGCTGCACAGTTCTCACCTCCTAGAGGGGCGATGGTTCGGGATCCAGGACTGGATCCTAGGGACCATGGATGCAACCCTCCGAGGCTGGGGAGCAGTCACACAGGTGGAAAACATCCAAGGAAGATGGTCAAGTCAGGAAAGTTTTCTCCACATAAATGTTCTGGAGTTAAGGGCCATTTAATAACTGCAGACACAGTACGCACTGGGACGGGTGCCCAGCATCCTCTACGGACTAAGAGAAAAGGATTTACCGGTAGGTATTAAAATCCTATTTTCTCTAACGTCCTAGAGGATGCTGGGGACTCCGTAAGGACCATGGGGATAGATAGGCTCCGCAGGAGACATGGGTACTTTAAGAAAGACTTTAGTTCTGGGTGTGCACTGGCTCCTCCCTCTATGCCCCTCCTCCAGACCTCAGTTTGATACTGTGCCCAGTGGAGACTGGGTGCTTTTCAGGAGCTCTCCTGAGCTTTCTGACAGAAAGTATTTTGTTAGGTTTTTAATTTTCAGGGAGCACTGCTGGCAACAGACTCCCTCATCGAGGGACTGAGGGGAGAGAAGCAGCCCTACTCTCTGAGTTGCAAGGTCCTGCTTCTTAGGCTACTGGACACCATTAGCTCCAGAGGGATTGGTACGCAGGATCTCACCCTCGCCGTCCGTCCCAGAGCCGCGCCTCCGCCCCCCTTGCAGAGCCGGAAGATAGAAGCCGGGTGAGTATGAGAAGAAAAGAAGACTTCAGAGGCGGCAGAAGACTTCATGATCTTCACTGAAGTAACGCACAGCACTGCAGCTGTGCGCCATTGCTCCCATACACCTCACACACTCCGGTCACTGTAAGGGTGCAGGGCGCAGGGGGGGGGGGGGGGCACCCTGGGCAGCAATATAAACCTCTTTTTGGCAAAAATATAACACATATACAGCGGGGCACTGTATATATGTATGAGCCCCCGCCAATTTTACAGTTTAAGCGGGACAGAAGCCTGCCGCCGAGGGTGCGGGGCTTCTCCCTCAGCACTCACCAGCGCCATTTTTTATTCACAGCACCGCTGAGAGGAAGCTCCCCGGACTCTCCCCTGCTTATACCACGGTAGACAAGAGAGTTGAAAAGAGGGGGGGGGGGGCACATAATTTGGCGCAAATTACATACAGCAGTACTACTGGGCAAACATTAAGTTACTGTGTATTCCTGGGTTATATAGCGCTGGGGTGTGTGCTGGCATACTCTCTCTCTGTCTCTCCAAAGGGCCTTGTGGGGAAACTGTCTTCAGAAAAAGCATTCCCTGTGTGTGTGGTGTGTCGGTACACGTGTGTCGACATGTCTGAGGAAGAAGGCTATATTAGAGAGGAGCAGGAGCAAATGAATGTGGTGTCTCCGCCGACAGCTGATTGGATGGATATGTGGAATGTTTTAAATGCTAGTGTAAACTCATTGCACAAAAGATTAGACAAGGCTGAAGCTTTGGGACAGTCAGGGTCTCAACCCATGCCTGATCCTATGTTGCAGGGACTGTCAGGGTCTCATAAGCGCCCACTATCCCAGATTGTTGACACAGATACAGACACGGATTCTGACTCCAGTGTCGATTACGATGATGCAAAGTTACAGCCAAAATTGGCAAAATCCATTCGATATATGATTATGGCAATAAAAGATGTTTTGCACATCAGAGAGGAACCCCCTGTCCCTGACAAGAGGGTACATATGTACAAGGTGAAAAAGCCTGAGGTAACCTTTGAGGGGGTCACACGAGCTGAACGAGTTATGTGAAAAAGCTTGGGAATCTCCAGATAAAAGACTGCAGATTTCCAAAAGGATTCTTATGGCGTATCCTTTCCCATCAATGGATAGGTTACGATGGGAATCCTCCCCTAGGGTGGACAAAGCATTAACACGCTTATCCAAGAAGGTAGCCCTCCCGTCCCAGTATACGGCTACCCTCAAAGAGTCTGCTGACCGCAAACAGGAGATTACCCTGAAGTCCATTTATACACATTCAGGTACCTTACTCAGACCGGCAATTGCGTCGGCCTGGGTGTGTAGTGCTGTAGCGGCATGGACGGATACCTTATCTGAGGGGATGGATACCCTAGATTAGGATACTATTTTATTGACCCTGGGGCATATAAGAGATGCTGTCCTATATATGTGTGTATGCAAACTACAGGTGGTGCTGCAGGGCTCACACCCTTTTACTTGTCTTGTAGAGCAACTCTGGAGCTGTTTCTGGGTCCAGCTGCTGCAAGAAATCAGCTTGAATGCTTCAGGGGCTGGGGCATGGCCAACATGAGCCCACACTGATGGGGGGTGGGGGTGTATAAAGCGATTTAGGGGTCATCCAAGCGCAACCCCACAAAGGCCGCCATGCCCTGCGTGACCCTTTTCTCTTTTCATATGCAGACGAGGGTTGCAGCCAACTATGCCCACTGCTTGGATGACATCACTATATGCAAATCCATCTGCTGCAGGCCTTCCCCCAGGAATGCTTGCAGTAGTTGTTGCATTTGGTTTGTTGTTTGGGGGTGCTTCAGTATTAGGCAGCCTTCTGCCCTCCCACATTCGTCTGAAAATGTGTTCTCCCTGCAGTTGTTGTTCCCAGATGAGAGTTCCCTTGTGCTTCCTCAGTTGAATCTCTTTAACTTGACAGGGGTGTGCCCGAGCAGCCGCCCTCCACAGCCCTATCCCAACACATACTTATCTTGCATATGAGATCTCTTGATCATGAAGATAGTTCTCACAGGGTAAGGTTCATCCATTACATTTTAAAGTAGGAAGGTACAAATTACATATTCAAATTACATATATGTGCTGGATTCAAATGTTTTCCCCACTTCCTTTCTCAATTGTGCCCATCAGCAGCTATTCTAATGTTGCTGCCAATGGGTGTGACGCATTCATTTCTTCTGTGGGGTACACTGGACTCCACAAGGATTCACATTGTATATGTACACCAGAGTAGGATCTTGATCTGAGGCACCAACAGGCTCAAAGCTTTTGACTGTTCCCAAGATGCTCAGCGCCCCCTCCTCTATAACATCGCTTCCATGAACAGGGAGCTCAGTTTGTAGTTGGTGCCTTCAGTAGCAGGCCACTTAACAGGGGGCTGCCTCAGGCAGCCTATTCTTAGCTATTAATTTTGGCAAGAAAAGAAGAACTTTTTTTATAAGAATCTACAAGGGCTGCAGCAGGCTAGGTCTAATAGACCTCTTTACTGCAGCTCCATCACTCCCAGTGGCGCAGTATACTCCCGTGCCCCGGTTGCTGGGTCACTGCAGCGGAGGCTCCGGTTTCTTCCTAAGGTCAGTCACACACACACCGCCCTCCGGGATCACGAGGCTGCTGATGGGGGCGGGCCGTGTGCGC
This sequence comes from Pseudophryne corroboree, assembly GCF_028390025.1. Lineage (NCBI taxonomy): Eukaryota > Metazoa > Chordata > Amphibia > Anura > Myobatrachidae > Pseudophryne > Pseudophryne corroboree. The sequence goes on from NW_026970577.1 coordinate 88,025, forward strand.
ACTGGCGTGGACACTGATTACTGGGCAGCCGCTCCACTAGCCACCAGGGACAGTTAAGGAGCACAGCTCTGGGGTTTTTTCTCCTATATTAACCCCATTTTGTACTACCCGCAGTGCATTGTGATAGGTAATGGGGCCTGATTCAGGTTGGATCGCAATCCAACTGCAAAAACTGCTAAGAGCATACGCATCCGCCTGCATTTTCTGCGGCACCCCGCAGATAATGCGATCACCTCTGCCTGTGAATCGGTGAAGGGGGGGGGGGGAGGGGGGTCAACAACACTCCATTTCCAAGTCGGAGATGGAGCGGTGCGGGGGCACGGTTTCAAAATGGGGTCGGCAACGGAGAAACAGGAGGCGTGGTCAGAGCAGCTGCATGACATCACATGGGCCGGACTCTGCCAGTGGAGCCCCAGCGTCATGAGGTAGATTTTGTAGAGGCCGGGGAGGACTTCTGTTCCTGGGAACTAGCTGTGTTGTGCAGCTTTATTCCTCTGCCCCTACCTCTGGCAAGAAAGGACGCACCTCGCACTTTCTTGTTGCTTTGTGACCGAAAGGACTGCATTTGATAATGCGGAGCTTTCTTATGCTGTGAGGGAACATAAGGTAAAAAATTTGATTTTCCAACTGTAGCTGTGCGTGTTAATGCTTTGTCCATCCTACGGGAGGATTTCCATCGTAACCTATCCGTTGATGGAAAAGGATACGCCATAAGAATCCTTTTGGAAATCTGCAGTCTTTTATCTGGAGATTCCCAAGCTTTTTCACATAACTCGTTCAGCTCGTGTGACCCCCTCAAAGGTTACCTCAGGCTTCTTTCCCTTGTACATATGTACCCTCTTGTCAGGGACAGGGGGTTCCTCTGTGATGTGCAAAACATCTTTTATTGCCATAATCATATATCGAATGGATTTTGCCAATTTTGGCTGTAACTTTGCATCATCGTAATCGACACTGGAGTCAGAATCCGTGTCGGTATCTGTGTCAACAATCTGGGATAGTGGGCGCTTATGAGACCCTGACAGTCCCTGCAACATAGGATCAGGCATGGGTTGAGTCCCTGACTGTCCCAAAGCTTCAGCCTTGTCTAATCTTTTGTACAATGAGTTTACACTAGCATTTAAAACATTCCACATATCCATCCAATCAGGTGTCAGCGGAGACACCACATTCATTTGCTCACGCTCCTCTCTAATATAGCCTTCTTCCTCAGACATGTCGACACACGTGTACCGACACACCACACACACAGGGAATACTTTTTCTGAAGACAGTTTCCCCACAAGGCCCTTTGGAGAGACAGAGAGAGAGTATGCCAGCACACTCCCCAGCGCTATATAACCCAGGAATAACACAGTAACTTAATGTTTGTCCAGTAGCGCTGCTGTATGTAATTTGCGCCGAATTATGTGCCCCCCCTCTCTTTTCAACCCTCTTCTCTACCGTGGTATAAGTGGGGAGAGTCCGGGGAGCTTCCTCTCAGCGGTGCTGTGGAGAAAAAATGGCGCTGGTGAGTGCTGAGGGAGAAGCCCCGCCCCCTCGGCGGCGGGCTTCTGTCCCGCTTAAACTGTAAAATTGGTGGGGGCTCATACATATATACAGTGCCCAGCTGTATATATGTTATATTTTTGCCAAAAAGAGGTTTATATTGCTGCCCAGGGTGCCCCCCTGCGCCCTGCACCCTTACAGTGACCGGAGTATGTGAGGTGTATGGGAGCAATGGCGCACAGCTGCAGTGCTGTGCGCTACCTCAGTGAAGATCATGAACTCTGTGGAGCCCGTCTATCCCCATGGTCCTTACGGAGTCCCCAGCATCCTCTAGGACGTTAGAGAAACTAGGATTTTAATACCTACCGGTAAATCCTTTTCTCTTAGTCTGTTGAGGATGCTGGGCACCCGTCCCAGTGTGTACTGTGTCTGCAGTTATTAAATGGCCCTTAACTCCAGAACATTTATGTGGAGACAACTTTCCTGACTTGACCATCTTCCTTGGACGTTTTCCCCCTGTGTGACTGCTCCCCAGCCTCGGAGGGTTGCATCTGTGGTCCCTAGGATCCAGTCCTGGATCCCGAACCATCGCCTCTCTAGGAGGTGAGAACTGTGCAGCCACCAATGGAGTGAGATTCTGGTCTTGGAAGACAGGATTATCCTCCGGTGCATGTGTAGGTGGGATCCGGACCAATTGTCCAACAGGTCCCACTGGAACACTCTGGCATGGAACCTGCCAAACTGAATGGCCTCGTAGGCCACAACCATCTTCCCCAGCAACTGAATGCATTGATGGATTAACACTCTTGCTGGTTTCAGAATTTGTTTGACCAGACTCTGGATCTCCATAGCCTTTCCACTGGAAGAAAACCTCTTCTGTGTCCAGTATGTGTTATGATTCCAGCACTCTGGTCAGAGAAGATCTTATGGCAAGGACCGGAGCACTGGAACGGAATGCTGGGGAAGGGAGCAGGACAGGAAAATAGCCCCTGGCGCCCTAACTCTGTTGTCTCACCCGTGTTGTCAGAAATCCCCTGCGAGACTATGGTTTCTTGAGCCCTTGGCAGCCGCGTTTGAAGGGCGGATTATGTCTGCCCAACTTCGATGCCCCCCGGTCTTAATGAGAGACAAAGGGAAACCCGAGACAGGGTGATAACAAGAGGCCCTCTAACTAAACAACCAGGCCAGGGGCTAAGCAAACTCAAAACTATAATATGTGCGGAGAAACCGCCAGGAAAAAGGACAACCAAAATATCCACTTGTCCAATTCTCCTACCCGGCACCGCCGAGTACCAGAGAGGACTTGTGGAAGCGGAACCCTCCGCAAATGCTCCAAACACAAAATATAAAAGGTAAAGCGGCTGAGCTGCAACACACGGCAGAGCCGCAACTCACGAACACCACTGGATATAAAACGGTGATCAGTCAGGACTCCAGGGAACCAAACGACCTCTTGGGATGAGATGACAACTCCCGAATACCGGACTTCTGCGGACTGGAATGACCGGATACAGCAGGACTGGAAACAGACTCTCAGCAAACAAAGGCAGCATGCAGGAAGCTATTACCGGCATCTGTGAGAAGCCCTGGGAGTGTATTTAACAAGGAGTCCTCCAATCAGCTGCTAATGGCTGATTAGAATAAATGCCGTGCAGCTGCCTTGCTGCACGGCCAGAGAGCAGGTGAATATCTTAATTTCCTAAAGCCTAGCAACGGGGAACGCGGTCCGCCAGTGGCGTCCCCGTTGCTAGGGTCCATGCGGCTCAGCGCGCCCGGCGTCTAGCGTTGCTAGGGAGCCGGCGGCTGTACGTGCACGGCATCTCTAGTTGCTAGGCGCCGGGCCGCGCAGACCATCAAGCGGACCCCGGCGCCTAACAGTACCCCCCTATTGAGGAGGGGTCAAGGAACCCCTAAAGCCAGGTTTCTGAGGAAATTCCCGAAAAAATGCCCTCTTGAGCCTCGGGGCATGAAGATCCTTATCCAGGACCCAAGACCTTTCCTCCGGACCATAGCCTTTCCAGTGAACCAGAAAATACAGCCGATCCCGGGACAATTTGGAATCGAGAACCTTCTCTACCAAGAACTCCTGTTGTCCCTGTACATCCACTGGAGATCTACCCTGAGAGATCTTCCGAGGAAATCTACTGGAAGAAACGTATTGTTTCAACAGGGAACAATGAAACGTATTTCCAATCCTGAGAGATCTTGGTAAACGTAACCGAAAGGCAACTGGGTTGACTCTTTTAATAATAAGAAATGGCCCAATAAATTTGGGTCCCAGTCTAGCTGAGGATTGTCGAAGCCTGATGTTGCGAGTCGACAACCACACCCTATCTCCCACCTTAAAAGTGCAAGGACGTCGGAGCCTGTCAGAAAATTTCTTCTCTCGAAAGGCCGCTTTTCTGAGAGCAAGGTGCACCTTTTTCCAAATGGCTCTGAGATGGGAGGTTAAGGTAAGCGAGGAGACTGAGGAATGATGAAAAAAAGAATTAGCTCTGGGGTGAAAACCAAAAACTGAAAAGAATGGAGACTCTTTAGTGGAGGAATGACAAGAATTATTGTAAGCAAATTCAGCCAACGGAAGAAACTCGGACCAATCATTCTGGAGATTGGCTGAATACAAGCGCAAATATTGTTTCAATGATTGGTTAACTCGTTCGGTTTGCCCGTTGGATTGTGGGTGGTAACCGGATGTTAACGACAATTTCATCTTCAATGAGGCACAAAAACATTTCCAGAATTGTGCGATGAATTGTGGACCCCGATCAGAAACAATATCAGTAGGCAACCCATGAAGCCTGAATACATGGCGGAGAAACAAAACTGCCAACCCTTGGGCAGAAGGCAATCGGGGAAGAGCAATAAAATGAGCCATTTTACTAAAACGGTACACTACCACCCATATGACTCGGAATCCGGCTGAAAGGGGAAGGTCAACCACAAAATCCATGGAAATATGAGACCACGGCCTGAGAGGAACATTTAAGGGCATAAGTTGCCCGATGGGCAAGGAACGGGGAACCTTATGCTGTGCACAAACCTGACATGAATAAACAAATTCCTTGACGTCTTTAGAAAGACCAGGCCACCATACTGAGCGAGAGACTAACTCCAATGTCTTAGAGACTCCTGGATGCCCTGAAACTTTGTTATCATGGAATTCCGTTAAAACAGTAACTCTCAAAAACTCAGGGACGTAAAGACGACCAGCAGGAGTAATTCTAGGAGCTTGGTGTTGAAGCTGTTTTAACTGGGTAAATAAATCTTGTGTGAGGCCCGCCCAGATGACCGAAGATGGAAGTATGGGGGTAACAGAATTGTTATTGTGAACCGGAAGAAAGCTATGTGACAGGGCATCAGCCTTAGTATTCTTGGAACCAGGCCTGAAAGTGATTATAAATTTGAAACGCGTAAAAAATAATGCCCAACGTGCCTGCCGGGCATTAAGCCGCTTAGCCGATTCAATGTATTGCAGGTTCTTATGGTCAGTCAATACCGAAATAGTATGTTTTGCTCCCTCCAGCCAATGCCTCCACTCCTCGAAAGCCCATTTTACCGCCAGTAACTCCCGATTACCAACGTCATAGTTGGATTCAGCGGAGGAGAATTTCCTGGACATAAAGGCACAAGGATGTAACTCCAGAGACTCCGGATCCTTTTGAGAAAGGATAGCCCCCACTCCAACCTCCGAGGCATCAACCTCCACCACAAAGGGCAATTCCGGATTAGGATGTCTGAGGACTGGAGCCGAGACAAAGGCTTGTTTCAAGGCCCGGAAGGACAACTCAGCTTCACGCGACCAGTTGGTAGGATCCGCTCCTTTCTTTGTCAGAGCTACAATGGGAGCAACCAGGTCAGAAAAAGAATGAATGAACCTCCTATAATAATTCGCAAACCCTAAAAAACGCTTAATTGCTTTTAAATTGGTGGGTTGCGCCCAACTAAGGATGGCCTGGAGTTTCTTTGGTTCCATGGAAAATCCCTGAGGGGAAATTATGTACCCTAAAAAAGATACTTCCGTGACATGAAACTCACACTTCTCCAGCTTGGCATATAAATGATTCTCACATAACTTTTGAAGAACCAGACGCACCTGGGTAACATGTTGTTCCATTGATTTAGAAAAAATCAGGATGTCGTCTAAGTAAACGACCACGAATTTCCCTAGGAAGTCACGGAGCACATCGTTAATGAGGTCTTGAAAAACTGCCGGAGCATTGGACAGGCCGAACGGCATCACCAGGTATTCGTAGTGACCCGACTGAGTACTGAAGGCCGTTTTCCACTCATCTCCAGATTTAATTCAGATGAGGTTGTACGCTCCTCTAAGGTCAATTTTAGAAAAAATCACAGCAGAACGTAACTGATCAAAGAGTACAGAAATCAACGGCAAAGGATAGGTGTTTTTAACTGAGATCTTATTCAGGGCTCTAAAATCAATGCAAGGTCTAAGCGAGCCATCCTTTTTCTCCACAAAGAAGAAGCCTGCACTTAAAGGAGATTTTGATGGTCTAATAAATCCTTTCTCAAGGCTCTCCTTTACATAATCATTCATAGCCGCAGTTTCTGGCCCGGATAATGCATATAATCTTCCCTTTGGCAATGCGGCACCAGGAATTAACTCAATAGCACAATCATAAGGCCGATGGGGAGGCAGAATGTCCGCATTGCCTTTGGAGAAAACATCAGCAAACTCCTGGTATTCCACCGGAATGAGTTCTGGAATGATAGCTGCTACTCTGACTGGAAACGTGATACATTCCTTATCACAAAAAGTACCCCAATGTGAAATCTCCCCCGACCGCCAATCAATGGTGGGATTATGAAAGGCCAGCCAAGGGTGACCCAGAACAACTGGAACTGCTGGGCAATGTGTAAGAAAGAACTCGATTTTCTCGGAATGTAGAGCTCCTACTGTAAGTAGTACAGGGGGTGTACGGAGAGAAATAATCCCATTAGACAGCGGACTCCCATCTAAGCCATGCATGGTGACACACCTACCCAAAGGTAACTGAGGAATGCCTAAGGCCTTAGCCCAAGTTAAATCCATAAAGTTTCCTGCAGCTCCACTGTCAACAAAAGCCGACACCGAAGAACTGAGGCTGCCAAAGGAAACTTTAACTGGGACTAAAAGGAAGTTATTCGAGGAGATAAGCTGCAGACCTAGGTGAACCCCCTCACAATTCACCTGGTCAAAGCGTTTCCCGACTTGTTCGGACAATTACGAGCAAAATGTCCCTTACCCCCACAGTACAGACAAAGACCAGAATTTTGCCTTCTGGCTCTTTCTTCAGGAGACAGCCGGGAGAGACCCATCTGCATGGTCTCCTCTACATCTTCAAGGTGCTCCTTTTTCAGCCCTCCGCTCTCTGAGACGACGATCAATCTTAATAGAAAGCTCCATGAGTTTATCGAGAGTCTCAGGAGCGGGGTACTGAAGGAGACTGTCTTTTATAGACTCTGATAAGCCGAGGCGAAACTGACTGCGCAGGGCTGGGTCATTCCAGCCACAGTCGTTCGACCAACGGCGAAACTCTGTACAATAAACCTCTGCAGGATTTCTACCCTGTCTGAGAGCGCGCAACTGACTTTCAGCGGACGCCTCTCTATCAGGGTCATCATACAAGAGCCCTAAAGACTCAAAAAAAGCGTCAACTGACAACAATGCCGGATCCTCTGCTCTTAAACCAAATGCCCAGGTCTGAGGATCCCCCTGGAGCAAAGAAATAATAAACCCGACCCGCTGAGATTCAGTACCCGAGGAAGTCGGTCTTAAACGAAAATAAAGTTTACAGGATTCTTTAAAATTAAAAAACTCTTTTCTATCACCAGAAAAACGGTCAGGCAAATGCATCTTTGGTTCAGGGACTACCCTTGGGGAAGCTCGCAAAAGATCTTCCTGCGACTTCACCCGAAGAGAAAGATCCTGAACCATCTGAGTAAGTTCTTGAATCTGGCTGACTAAGAGCTGACCAGGATTTGGCCCTAAACCTGTTGGATTCATGAGGCCGATAAACTCTCACAAAACTGAATGAGAAAAAATTAAACCCCGTTTAATTTTAAGTTTTGGTATGGCCGGTAATAATGTTATGATTCCAGCACTCTGGTCAGAGAAGATCTTATGGCAAGGACTGGAGCACTGGAACGGAATGCTGGGGAAGGGAGCAGGACAGGAAAATAGCCCCTGGCGCTCTAACTCTGTTGTCTCACCCGTGTTGTCAGAAATCCCCTGCGAGACTATGGTTTCTTGAGTCCTTGGCAGCCGCGTTTGAAGGGCGGATTATGTCTGCCCAACTTCGATGCCCCCCGGTCTTAATGAGAGACAAAGGGAAACCTGAGACATTTATGTGGAGATGAAAACATCCAAGGAAGACTTGACCATCTTCCTTGGATGTTTTCCCCCTGTGTGACTGCTCTCCAGCCTCAGAGGGTTGCATCCGTGGTCCCTAGGATCCAGTCCTGGATCCCGAACCATCGCCCCTCTAGGTGGTGAGAACTGTGCAGCCACCAATGGAGTGAGATTCTGGTCTTGGAAGACAGGATTATCCTCCGGTGCATGTGTAGGTGGGATCCGGACCACTTGTCCAACAGGTCCCACTGGGACACTCTGGCATGGAACCTGCCAAACTGAATGGCCTCGTAGGCCGCAACCATCTTCCCCAGCAACTGAATGCATTGATGGATTAACACTCTTGCTGGTTTCAGAATTTGTTTGACCAGACTCTGGATCTCCAGAGCCTTTCCACTAGAAGAAAACCTCTTCTGTGTCCAGTATCACTCCCAAAAACAACAACCGCGTCATTGGGACCAACTGCGATTTTGGCAAGTTTAGGAGCCAACCATGTTGTTGAAGAACTGTCAGGGAGAGTAGATGTTTTGCACCAACTGGTCCCTGGATCTCGCCTTTATCAGGAGATCATCCAAGTACGGGATAATTGTGACTCCTTGCTTGCGAAGGAGAACCATCATTTCCGCCATCACCCTGGTGAAAATCCTCGGAGCCGTGGACAGACCAAACGGCAACGTCTGAAATTGGTAATGACAATCCTGAATTGCAAACCTCAGGTAGCTTGATGCAGTGGCTAAATGGGAACATATAAGTAGGCATCCTTTATGTCTACCAAAACCATGAAATCTCCTTTATCCCCCGGACTGGAGATCACTACCCTGAGAGATTCCATCTTGAAATTGAATTTCTTTAGGTAGAAATTAGGGGATTTCAGATTTAAGATTGGTCTGACTGAGCCGTCCGGCTTCGGGACCACGAAGAGGCTTGAATAAAAACCTTCTCCCTGCTGACTAAGGCTGATTTGAACAATCGGTGAGGGGGAACGTCTTGAAACCCCAGTTTGTACCTTTGGGACACTATTTGTAAAGCCCACGAGTCCAGGTCCGAATGAATCCAGAACTGACTGAAGAGTTTTAGACGTGCCCCCCACTGGTGCGGGCTCCTGCAAGAGAGCCCCAGCGTCATGCAGTGGATTTGGCAAAAGCAGAGGACGATCTCTGCTCCTGCGATCTTGAAGAGGCTATAGACCTCTTCCCTCTTTTCCTTCCTCTACCTGCAAAGAAAGGGGAATCTTAACTTCTTGCATATCTATTGGGCCGAAATGACTGCGTCAGATAATGATGCGTCTTCATCCGTTGAGAGGGAACATAGGGCAAGAAGGATGACTTACCTGCGGGAGCTGCCGAGATCAAATTAACTAGGCCGTCGCCAAACAAGGCTTCACCTTCATAGGGAAGAGACTCCCTTTCTTCTTGGAGTCAGCATCAGCATTCCCTTGGTGAATCCACAATGCCCTCCTATCCGAGACTGCCATGAAATTGGCCCGTGAGCACTTGTGCCCGGTGTAGGATTTTTAAATATGTGTAGTTTACTGTATGCAAAGGTTTAAAACCTTTTAGGAACTGAGATCTAAGGTGTATTACATGTAGTTTAAAAAAAACAAAAAAGGTTTATTTTATGGCAGTAGTTTCCAAACTGGGGTTCTTGCACTGGTAGCATAGTTTGGTGGTCCAGGACCAAATAAAATTATTTATACTTTATTAAATTGGCAAAACCATTCCCTCACAACATAACTGAACCTGAGGATGACATGCTATAAACACAATTTACTTAATTTTATATTTTTTTCTGAATTTCTCAATAAAAAAAACTTTGGCCTAGGGGTGCCGTGAAACAAATTGTGATACTCTAGGGCAGGGGTGTCAAACCCATGGGCCGCATGCCGCCCCCAATGCATCCTTTTGTGGCCCACAGGCCGGGGTCCGACAGGGGTCCTTTTGTGGCCCGATCACCTTGCTTAGAGCGAGGGCAGGAGAGTGCAGCCAGAGTCTTTGCTTTCTATGTGCGGCACCATCTTCCCGAAGAGATCACCGGGAAGATAGTGCCCCTTCCACTGGCTACAGCACAGGTATACTGGGGTGGGGTAGCAAACTGGGGGCCCCAATGGGCCCCTCCAGCAGTCCCTCTACCAAAACACGTCTTTTGGTGGTTTTGCGGTGTTGTTATAACTACATGGTGACGATACTGTAGCACAGAGATTTTCAACCATTTACAACTCACGTCACACAGAACAAGATTTAAATATTGACAAGGCACACTGAAATATAATGGTGATGCATGGTGCAGTATCGTGTCCTAGGATGTCATGTCGCAGCTTCTCCATAGGTAACGCCTGAACAGGCCCGGTGACAGGGGGGATAAAGGGGACACTTGTTCAGGGCTCCAAGTATTAAGAACAGAAATAATGGGGCCACAGTGCCAATATTGCTTTTTAAAGTGTATCCACCAACTGCTCAATTTAAGCAGGAAAACAATTAACAGGCCAACTAAACCCTCCCCCCTCCTTTTACCCCATCACTTTGTCCAGTCCCTGTGGTCCATACTGTATTGCCATTATTATGCATGTTGCTGTGCTGGCCCTTTTCTGAATGTCCCTGCCACCGCCACCGAAGAGCTGGATAGCCCAGTATGAAAACCACCTGCCGGCCTCACTGACGGTCCGAGTCAAAGGCTCCATTTTTTTTTAAAGATCCCTCTGCCAAGTTAAGGGGGGGTTGAGGGGGCCCCAGAGATATCAGTGTACTGGGCCCCGAGATTTCTGTTGCTGGCCCTGACCCTCAGGGGCGTATCTACCCCTTGGCCAGGATGGCACTTGCCAGGGGCACCATCCAGCTGTGCCAACCGTGGCTAAGGGATAGAGTTCTGCAGTCTCAAAAGGGCGCTATGGCAATCAGCGTGGGACTGACCAATTAGACGGTGAGGGAAGGATACTGAAATTGTCCCAACCCTGTTACAGTTTGAAACGCCCCTCAACTGCTGTCCACTGCTTCACTCCTAGCTCTGCCCCTTTGAAATTATTAAACCCTACCCCCCGGTAGGCGGAGTTCTCCAGGCCCATACTCAGGAGTCACCACTGCTGTACATTATGTGCCGGTTGTAGAGGCAGAGCGGGGAACATCAGAGAACGCCACAAATTACACAGTGGGCAAGGAGATGGCTGGAGACAGCTGCACAGCCATGCCTTGCAAGTTCGAGAGAGCTGTTGAATTTCAGCACTTCAAGTCAGAGCCTGCCCCCTGCTGCCCAAGCAGTCCGTGACAGTTAGTGTCGAGGAGGGGGGGATTTGTGCATGTGTGCTATCAGTGTGTGTGTGGGGGGGTGGAGGATGTGTGTGACTGTGAGGGAGCTGTCAGTGTCAGTGGGGAGAGGAGCAGGAGGGAGTTGTCAGTGTGTGGAAGTGATGAGAGTTGTCAGTACTGGGGAAATGTGTGTGTGTGTGTACTAGATTTAGGAGTGTGTGTTTGTGAGAGGTTTCAGTTGGGGAATTAGAGTTCATACAGTAATTAAATGTTTTCATATTGAGAACTACATCTCCCAGCATATACAGTGTGCTGGGGATGCTAACAAGCTTTATTTAAAAGTTTAAAAAACATTGCTTTTATGACTGCAATGGTTAAAAAGGGAGAGCTATAAATCAATTTATCAGTGAATGATCGCAGTTTGAGCTGTTACATTTTACTGAACCACCTATCCCTCCACACTCACTACCTGTCCTCAGGATACATTTACCATCCCGGCAGACGGTATACCGGCGGTCATTTGACCGATGTTGGAATCCTGACACCACTTGGGAGACTGGTGCCGGCACACAGACAGCCAACATCCCGAAGGCGAGTATTGGAGGGAGGGTTAGGACCGGGGGAGGGGGTGTTAGGGAAGGCACTAGGAGGTGGGGGGGGGGGGTAGTCCTAGCTGCCACCCCCTGAGGGTTAGCCCTATCCGCCACCCCCCCCAGAGGGTTAGGATTAGGATTAGGTATCATGTGACTGCTGGAATCCCGAGCGCCGGATGCCATACCCAACCCCCTTTACTTTTTCAGGCATTTCTATCTCTCCTCTCTCTGTGGTGTTCCGATTGCCCACTTTCCCTTGTGCTTTTCTCTCTCTCTCTCTCTCCTTTGTTTAGAGCATCAGTTTCTGTAGTCCACTTTATCCTTATTTTCTCTAACGTCCTAAGTGGATGCTGGGGACTCCGTAAGGACCATGGGGAATAGCGGCTCCGCAGGAGACTGGGCACATCTAAAGAAAGCTTTAGGACTAGCTGGTGTGCACTGGCTCCTCCCCCTATGACTCTCCTCCAAGCCTCAGTTAGATTTCTGTGCCCGACGAGAAGGGTGCACACTAGGGGCTCTCCTGAGCTTCTTAGTGAAAGTTTTAGTTTAGGTTTGTTATTTTCAGTGAGACCTGCTGGCAACAGGCTCACTGCATCGAGGGACTAAGGGGAGAAGAAGCGAACTCACCTGCGTGCAGAGTGGATTGGGCTTCTTGGCTACTGGACATTAGCTCCAGAGGGACGATCACAGGTCCAGCCTGGATGGGTCCCGGAGCCGCGCCGCCGGCCCCCTTACAGAGCCAGAAGAGCGAAGAGGTCCGGAAAAATCGTCGGCAGAAGACGTTCCTGTCTTCAATAAGGTAGCGCACAGCACTGCAGCTGTGCGCCATTGCTCTCAGCACACTTCATACTCCGGTCACTGAGGGTGCAGGGCGCTGGGGGGGGCGCCCTGAGACGCAATAAAACACGACAGAAATACCTTACATGGCAAAAAATACATCACATATAGCTCCTGGGCTATATGGATGCATCTTAATCGATGTTGGGTCTATTTAAGATCGATCTTAATCGATGTTGGGCTTCCAGGTTGAAAAAAACACACACATTTGTTTTCACATTAAACAGACAATCACAATAAGCAATCCAACTGCAAAAATTGCTAAGAGCATACGCATGCGCCTGCATTTTCTGTGACTGTCAATCGGTGCGGGGGGGTCAGCAACACTCCATTTCAAAGTCGGAGATGGAGCGGTGCGGGGGCAGGGCTTCAACGGAGAAACAGGAGGCGTGGTCAGAGCGGCTGCATGACATCACATGCAGCCGTTGCGATCACAAAAATGGTGGCGGCTTCCTGCGCACACGTACAGTCTGCACCAACAGGAGGCTAATCCATTTTTTATGATCACGCTGAACTGCACTGAGACTGCAATTTCAGCGTGGTCAAGAAGGGAGGCGGCATGCTGGGTGGCCATGCCCTGTGATGGGTGGCCCCAGCATGCGAACCAAAGGATTGCAAATTCTGTTACTTAGCAGAATTTGCAATCCTTACTGAATTAGGCCATTGATTACAAAATTGTAAACAATATTTGAAGTTTTTCTTCAGGGACTAACACAAAAGATGCTTGGGGCTACTAACACATGGGTAAGCCACGTAAAGCTTCCCATGGGTCAGTGGCATCACAACGGGGTTGCGGCACACACCCGAGTGTCACCCGCCAAGTGGGGTGACACCAAAGTGCCGGCTCTTCTTCAGTGACAGAATATGGGTGTTTCACTGTGACATTACGTGCAACACCCAGTTTCTGTCACTGTGCAGGAGCCAGCACCACTCACACACTAGTCCCCGGGTACAGCCCCCAACCCCCGGGATACCCGCAGCAACAAAATGGTGATTCAGGCCACGCCCCTACCTATGAGACCATGCCTCCTTTTTACCATTACGCTGCTTATCTGCGCGCACTGCATTACAATCTCCCTCGCCGCCTCTCTGGGTGTCACCAGTGATAGTGACACCTCTGCCATGCTTGTAGCAGCTGGTCCTAAGATCTACGCCTCCAGCCCTGAGTGTTTTCCCTTGTGACTTGTTGATCATCATAGCGAAGCAGATGCTTACAGAAAACTGCAGGGGCTTAGATTGAAAAGAAAAACATTGACGAACCCATCATTTCAGCGACAGGGTCTGCCACACGACTGACTGAAATGACTGGTTGGTTTGGGCCCCCACCAAAAAAGAATCAATCAATCTCTCCTTGCACAAACTGACTCTACAGAGGCAAGATGTCCACCTCATCATCCTCCGATTCCTCACCCCTTTCACTGTGTACATCCCCCTCCTCACAGATTATTAATTCGTCCCCACTGGAATCCACCATCTCAGATCCCTGTGTACTTTCTGGAGGCAATTGCTGGTGATTGTCTCCACGGAGGAATTGATTATAATTAATTTTGATGCTCATCATCTTCTCCACATTTTCTGGAAGTAACCTTGTACGCCGATTGCTGACAAGGTGAGCGGCCGCACTAAACACTCTTTCGGAGTACACACTGGAGGGAGGGCAACTTAGGTAGAATAAAGCCAGTTTGTGCCTCCAAATTGCCTCTTTTTCTCCACCATTCTTTCAAAGGTGACAGAATCATATGCAGTGACAGTAGACGACATGTCAGTAATCGTTGCCAGGTCCTTCAGTCCGGACCAGATGTCAGCACTCACTCCAGACTGCCCTGCATCACCGCCAGCGGGTGGGCTCGGAATTCTTAGCCTTTTCCTCGCACCCCCAGTTGCGGGAGAATGTGAAGGAGGAGCTGTTGACGGGTCACGTTCCGCTTGACTTGACAATTTTCTCACCAGCAGGTCTTTGAACCTCTGCAGACTTGTGTCTGCCGGAAAGAGAGATACAATGTAGGTTTTAAATCTAGGATCGAGCACGGCGGCCAAAATGTAGTGCTCTGATTTCAACAGATTGAATCCTGGTTAAGCAAATTAAGGGCTCCATCCACAAGTCCCACATGCCTAGTTGAATCGCTCTGTTTTAGCTCCTCCTTCAATGTCTCCAGCTTCTTCTGCAAAAGCCTGATGAGGGGAATGACCTGACTCAGGCTGGCAGTGTCTGAACTGACTTCACGTGTGGAAATTTCAAAGGGTTGCAGAACCTTGCACAACGTTGAAATCATTCTCCACTGCGCTTGAGTCAGGTGCATTCCCCCTCCTTTGCCTATATCGTGGGCAGATGTATAGGCTTGAATGGCCTTTTGCTGCTCCTCCATCCTCTGAAGCATATAGAGGGTTGAATTCCACCTCGTTACCACCTCTTGCTTCAGATGATGGCAGGGCAGGTTCAGGAATGTTTGGTGGTGCTCCAGTCTTCGGCATGCGGTGGCTGAAGGCAGAAAGTGGCCCGCAATTCTTCGGGCCACCGACAGCATCTCTTGCACGCCCCTGTCGTTTTTTAAATAATTCTGCACCACCAAGTTCAATGTATGTGCAAAACATGGGACGTGCTGGAATTTGCCCAGATGTAATGCACGCACAATATTGGTGGCGTTGTCCGATGTCACAAATCCCCAGGAGAGTTCAATTGGGGTAAGCCATTCTGCGATGATGTTCCTCAGTTTCCGTAAGAGGTTGTCAGCTGTGTGCCTCTTATGGAAAGCGGTGATACAAAGCGTAGCCTGCCTAGGAACGAGTTGGCAATTGCGAGATGCTGCTACTGGTGCCGCCGCTGCTGTTCTTGCTGCGGGAGGCAATACATCTACCCAGTGGGCTGTCACAGTCATATAGTCCTGAGTCTGCCCTGCTCCACTTAACCACAGACAAGTGGACATTGGGTACAACTGCATTTTTTAGGACACTGGTGACTCTTTTTCTGAGGTCTGTGTACATTTTCGGTATCGCCTGCCTAGAGAAATGGAACCTAGAGGGTATTTGGTACCGGGGACACAGTACCTCAATCAAGTCTCTAGTTGCCTCTAAATTAACGATGGATACCGGAACCACGTTTCTCACCACCCAGACCTGAGTTATCCGCTTTGCAGCAGGATGACTGCTGTGATATTTCATCTTCCTCGCAAAGGACTGTTGGACAGTCAATTGCTTACTGGAAGAAGTACAAGTGGTCTTCCGACTTCCCCTCTGGGATGACGATCGACTCCCAGCAGCAACAACAGCAGCGCCAGCAGCAGTAGGCGTTACACTCAAGGATGCATCGGAGGAATCCCAGGCAGGAGAGGACTCGTCAGACTTGCCAGTGACATGGCCTGAAGGACTATTGGCTCTCCTGTCTAAGGAGGAAATTGACACTGAGGGAGTTGGTGGTGTGGTTTGCAGGAGCTTGGTTACAAGAGGAAGGGATTAAGTGGTTAGTGGACTGCTTCCGCTGTCATCCAAAGTTTTTGAACTTGTCACTGACTTATGATGAATGCGCTGCAGGTGACATATAAGGGAGGATGTTCCGAGGTGGTTAACGTCCTTATCCCTACTTATTACAGCTTGACAAAGGCAACACACGGCTTGACACCTGTTGTCCGCATTTGTGTACAGGATGCATACCTTCATGTCCCCATTTATCCACCTCATCAGGCGTAACTCAGATTTGCGGTACAGGACTGTCATTGCCAATTTCAGACGTTGCTGTTTGGTCTCTCCATGGCCCTGAGAATTTTCACCAAGGTAATGGCGGAAATGATGGTGCTCCTGTGCAAGCAAGGTGTCACAATTATCCCGTACTTGGGCGATCTCATAAAAGCGAGATCAAGAGAGCAGTTGCTGAACAGCGTATCACTTTCACTGAAAGTGTTACAGCAACACGGCTGGATTCTCAATATCCCGAAGTCGCAGTTGATTCCTACTACTCGTCTGTCTTTCTTGGGCATGATTCTGGACACAGACCAGAAGAGGGTTTATCTCCTGATAGAAAAGGCCCAGGAACTCATGACTCTTGTCAGGAACCTATTGAAACCAAAACAGGTGTCAGTGCATCACTGCACTCGAGTCCTGGGAAAGATGGTGGCATCATACGAGGCCATTCCATTCGGCAGGTTCCATGCGAGGACTTTCCAATGGGACCTACTGGACAAGTGGTCCGGGTCACATTTACAGATGCATTGGTTGATCACCCTGTCCCCCAGGGTCAGGGTATCACTCTTGTGGTGGCTGCAGAGTGCTCACCTTCTCGAGGGACGCAGATTCAGCATTCAGGGCTGGATCCTGGTGACCACAGACGCAAGCCTCCAAGGTTGGGGAGCAGTCGCACAGGGAAGAAATTTCCAAGGTCTTTGGTCAAGTCAAGAGACTTGTCTTCACATCAACATCCTGGAACTAAGGGCCATATACAATGCCCTACGTCAAGCGGAGACCTTACTTTGCGACCAACCGGTTCTGATCCAGTCAGACAACGTCACCGCAGTGGCTCATGTAAACCGCCAAGGCGGCACAAGAAGCAGAGTGGCGATGGCACAAGCCACCAGAATTCTTCGCTGGGTGGAGAATCACGCAAGCGCACTGTCAGCAGTGTTCATTCCGGGAGTGGACAACTGGGAAGCAGACATCCTCAGCAGACACGACCTACATCCGGGAGAGTGGGGATTTCATCAGGAAGTCTTTGCACAGATTACAAGTCGGTGGGAACTGCCACAGATAGACATGATGCCGTCCCGGCTCAACAAAAAGCTACAGAGGTATTGCGCAAGGTCAAGAGACCCTCAGGCAGTAGCTGTAGACGCCCTAGTGACACCGTGGGTGTTCCGGTCGGTCTATGTATTTCCTCCTCTTCCTCTCATACCCAAGGTGTTGAGGATAATAAGACAAAGAGGAGTGAGAACAATCCTCATTGTTCCAGATTGGCCACGGAGGACCTGGTATCCGGATCTGCAGGAAATGCTCACAGAAGATCTGTGGCCTCTCCCTCTAAGACAGGACCTGTTGCATCAGGGGCCCTGTCTGTTCCAAGACTTACCGCGGCCGCGTTTGACGGCATGGCGGTTGAATGCCGGATCCTAGCATTCCGGTTAAGGTCATCCCTACGCTGATAAAGGCTAGGAAGGATGTAACGTTAAAACATTACACCGTATATGGCGAAATTATGTTTCTTGGTGTGAGGCCAGGAATGCTCCTACGGAAGAATTCCATCCGGGCCGTTTCCTTCACTTCCTACAAACTGGAGTGAATTTGGGCCTAAAATTAGGCTCTATTAAGGTCCAGATTTCGGCCTTATCTATTTTCTTTCAAAAAGAATTGGCTTCTCTTCCAGAAGTTCAGACTTTTGTAAAAGGAGTGCTGCATATTCAGCCTCCTTTTGTGCCTCCGGTGGCACCTTGGGACCTTAACGTGGTGTTAAGTTTTCTAAAATTACACTGGTTTGAACCACTTAAAACAGTGAAGTTAAAATATCTCACATGGAAGGTGGTCATGTTATTAGCCTTGGCTTCGGCTAGGCGAGTGTCGGAATTAGCGGCTTTGTCACATAAAAGCCCATATTTGGTATTCCATGTGGATAGAGCGGAATTGCAGACCCGTCCTCAATTCCTACCAAAAGTGGTCTCATCTTTTCATATGAACCAACCTATTGTGGTGCCTGTGGCTACGCGTGACTTGGAGGATTCCGAGTTACTTGATGTGGTTAGGGCTTTGAAAATTTACGTGGCCAGGACGGCTAGAGTCAGGAAAACTGAAGCACTGTTTGTCCTGTATGCAACCAACAAGATTGGTGCCCCTGCTTCAAAGCAGGCTATTGCTCGCCGGATTTGTAACACGATTCAGCAAGCGCATTCTATGGCTGGATTGCAGTTACTGAAATCGGTCAAGGCCCATTCCACGAGGAAAGTGGGCTCTTCTTGGGCGGCTGCCCGAGGGGTCTCGGCACTACAGCTGTGTCAAGCTGCTACTTGGTCGGGTTCACACACCTTTGCAAAATACTATAAGTTTGATACCCTGGCTGAGGAGGAACTCATGTTTGCTCAATCGGTGCTGCAGAGTCATCCGCACTCTCCCGCCCGTTTTGGAGCATTGGTATAATCCCCATGGTCCTTACGGAGTCCCCAGCATCCTCTAGGACGTTAGAGAAAATAAGATTTTAAACCTACTGGTAAATCTTTTTCTCGTAGTCCGTAGAGGATGCTGGGCGCCCGTCCCAAGTGCGGACTACTTCTGCAATACTTGTATATAGTTATTGCTTCAATAAGGGTTATGTTATAGTTGCATCGGTCCTGCACTGATGCTATGTTGTTTTTTCATACTGATAACTGGGTAGTTTATCACAAGTTATACGGTGTGATTGGTGTGGCTGGTATGAATCTTGCCGTGGATTAACAAAATCCTTTCCTCATACTGTCCGTCTCCTCTGGGCACAGTTTCTCTAACTGTGGCATAGAGGGAGGAGCCAGTGCACACCCAGAACTAAAGTCTTTCTTAAAGTGCCCATGTCTCCTGTGGAGCCCGTCTATCCCCATGGTCCTTACGGAGTCCCCAGCATCCTCTACGGACTACGAGAAAAAGATTTACCGGTAGGTTTAAAATCTTATTTTCTACTTTATTCTTATCTATCCTAGTTTATTACGACCAACTCTCATCCAAGGAGTTTGATATTCTACTACCTGCATGCAATTTAAATTGCTTAAATTGTTTATATGGTTGATTTGTCCTTCACAATCTATAATCTGCAACTTGGATGTACTTGTGTCATTGAAAATCTTATAATAAAAATGTATATACAGATACTCAACCTGTATATTGAAAAAAAAAAAGTTATAAGACATATGCATTCAATATTTGAAGAAACAAAATAAAATAAAGCTATCTATTGGGTTTCACTAACAAGCACATTGGAAGACTTGACTACTGTTAAAAGACATGCATTACATGGTATAGAGCCACAAACCACAATGTAGTAAAATAAAAACAAACTTACATGTGTATCAAACCTATGTGAGGCTTACATTGATAGTGCAAGATCAACACTCTATCAACTGTGCAAACTAGACTGCACATAAATGCCATAAAATTTATCTGAGATTTTAGTAAATAAGGCCCGTTGCTGTCCGGGTCACGCAGCCGTCACGGCCCGCCCCCATACGGTCCGGTCATGTCTGCGTTGTCCTGACTGTGCCCCCAAAATGGCGGCACAACGCCGCTGGCCCGACTCCTCCTGCCCAGTGACCGCCTCTGCCTGTCAATCAGGCAGAGGCGCTCACTGGGCAGAGATGCTGATCGCATCTCTGGCATGTGCCGGTGCACTGCGGCACCAGCACACACGCACTTCAGACCTGATCTCCTGTTGTGTGAATATGCACAGCAGGGATCAGGTCTGAATTAGGCCCTATATACAGCTGTCAGTAAGGCAGGGATGTGCTGCTGCCAGTGAGGCAGGGATGTGCTGCTGGTAGTGAAGCAGTGATGTGCTGCTGTCAGCGAAGCAGTGCTGTGCTGCTGTCAGCGAGACAGGGATGTGCTGCTGTCAGCGAGGCAGGGATGTGCTGCTGTCAGCGAAGCAGGGATGTGCTGCTGTCAGCGAAGCAGGGATGTGCTGCTGTCAGCGAGGCAGGGATGTGCTGCTGTCAGCGAGGCAGGGATGTGCTGCTGTCAGCGAGGCAGGGATGTGCTGCTATAAGTGAGGTAGGGATGTGCTGCTGTCATTGAAGCAGGAATGTGCTGCTGCAGTGAGGCAGAGATATGCAGCCCACTATCTCCCTATCACCCCTGCCTGAGTCACACACTTTCCCTGTCACCCCTGCCTCAGTTACCCACTATCTCCCAGTCACCGCTGCCTCAGTCAACCACTATATCTGCGATCCCTGCCTCAGTCACCCACTATACCAGTCACCCCTGCTTTAGTCACCCACTGTCACCCTATCACCCCTGCTTCAGTCACCCACTATCCCTGTCAACCCTGCCTCAGTCACCCACTATCTCCCAGTCACCCCTGCCTCAGTCAGCCACTATCCCTGTCACCCCTGCCTCAGTCTCTTACTGTCCCTGTCACCCCTGCCACAGTCATCCACTATCTCCCTATCACCCCTGCCTTAGTCATTTATTATACCTGTCACCCACTTTCTTCCCATACTTACCCAACCCCTTCCTATCACCCCTCCCTCAGTAACCCACTATCTCCCTGTCACCCACTATCTCCCAGTCACCCCGGCCTCAGTCACCCACTATCTCCCACTCATACATGCTTCAGTCACCCACTATCTCCCAGTCATTCCTGCCTCAGTCACCTACTGACACCAGTGCAGACATTTCTGCTGCGGCCTCTCCACTCTCCAGCGTGAACGTCCTGACGACTGAGGAAATCCGCTTCCTAGTTGAGGACTCCGGGAATGAACACTGCCGATATAGCTGTCAGATGACTTTCTACCCAACGGAGGATTTTTGATACTTCCAGCTTTGCCATGCAGTTTCGAGTGCCGCCTTGATGATTTGTGTACACTACCGTGGTGGCGTTGTCAGATTGTACTTGAACAGGCCTGTTCTGTACTAGAGGCAGGGCCAGTGTCAATTAATTGAACACTGCCTGCAATTCCAGAATGTATATTAGGAGGAGAGATTCCTCCCTGGTCCACCGACCCTGGAGAAAGTGTTGCTCCAACACCATGGCCCAGCCCAAAAGACTGGCATCCATTGTCAGGAGGACACAGTTGGAGATCCAGAAGGGATGGCCCCTGCTCAACTGTTGGTCCTGTAGCCACCAGCTCAGTGTCAGACGAACCTCCGGAGTCAAGGAGATCATTTGAGACATCATCCGATGAGGCAGGCCGTCCCACTTGGAGAGGATTAACCTCTGCAGAGGGCGGTAATGAAATTGAGCGTACTCTACCATATCGAAAGCCGACACCATGAGGTCTAGTACTTGCATCGCCGTGTGTATCAACACTCTTGGGCGAGAGAGGACGATACTGTCCTGAATTTTCAGGACTTTCTCTGGAGACAGAAACAATTGTTGGCTGTGTGTGTCCAGCAGTGCCCCTAGGTGCACAATGTTCCGAGCAGGGACCAGCGAGGACTTTTTTCAGTTGATGAGCCACCCGTGGACTTTTAGGAATTGGACCGCCAGTTCCAGATAACTGTGGAGAACCTCTTGGGAGTTCACCAGGATCAGCAAGTCATCCAGATTTGGCAGGATCCTGATTCTCTGATGGTGAAGGGTCGTCATCACGGCCATGACCTTGGTGAATATCCGAGGTGCCGTGGCCAAACCAGAAGGCAGGACTTGAAATCCAAAAACAAACCAGGCACAACACTGCTTAGCTTCCATCATCAGATGAGATTGGACCAGTGACGTAACTACTGCCCCCGCAGTCCTCGCGGTGGCTTGGGGGCGAGGGGCTGCGGGGGCGCCACTGATTTACAGCAGACTGACATGCGGACGAGCAGTCTCCTTCCCTCCGCCGCTTTTTGGAGGGACACGGAGGGCACACAGCGCGCCTCCCTGTGTCCCTCCTGCTGCATCATCTCCGGCGGCCGCGGGTCTAATAGGGGGAAGTGCCGTCCGTGAGCTCTAATTGGCTCATGAACCGGCACTTCCCCCTATTAGACCCGCGGCCGCCGGAGATGATGCAGCAGGAGGGACACAGGAGAGACGAGCTGTGCCCTCCGTGTCCCTCCAAAAAGCGACGGCGGGGGGGGGGGTAAATATCTGGCACTGGGAGCATATATGGCACGGGGGGGGGGAGGGAGGAATATCTGGCACTGGGGCATTTCTGGCACTGGGGGGAATATCTGGCACTGGGGGCATATCTGGCACTGGGGGGGATATCTGGCACTGGGGCATATATGGCACTGGGGGGGAATATCTGGCACTGGGGGCATATATGGCACTGGGGGCATATATGGCACTGGGGGGGGGGTATCTGGCACTGGGGGCATATATGGCACGGGGGGCATATATGGCACTGGGGGGAATATCTGGCACTGGGGGCATATATGGCACTGGGGGGGAATATCTGGCACTGGGGGCATATGTGTACCTGGCACATGGGGGGGACGACTATATTTGGCACTGGGGCATGTAAGTACCTGGCACCGTGGGGGAATATCTGGCACTGGGGACATATGTGGCACTTGGAGCACAGCCCTAGCAACAAGGACTACCTCCTAGCAACGAGCATGACACCCAGTGCATGAAACATCTGGCAACGAGCATGACACCCAGTGCATGAAACACCTGGCAACGAGCATGACACCCAGTGCATGAAACCCCTGGCAACGAGCATGACACCCTGAGCATGAAAACCCCTGGCACCGTGCATGGAACCAAGAGCATGAAACCCCTGGCAACGAGCATGACACCCAGTGCATGAAACCCCTGACAACGAGCAGGTAATTGAAAAGTAATTAGAAGCCTTACTGTAGGACTTAATGTGTAATGGGCATTACGGTGTGTGGCATAATGTATCACGGACATTGCGGTGTGTGTCATAATGTGTCGCAGGCATTACGGTGTATGGTATACTATATCGCGGGCATTGTGATATGTGGTATAATGTCTCAGGGTCATTGCAGTGTGTGGCATAATGTATCACGGACATTGCGGTGTGTGTCATAATGTGTCAGGCATTACGGTGTGTGGTATACTATATCACGGGCATTGTGGTATGTGGTATAATGTCTCAGGGTCATTGCAGTGTGGCATAATACATAACGGGCATTGCGATGTGTGGCATAGGGTATAACGGGCAGGGCATTGCGGTATGTGTCACAGGCATTACGGTGTATGGTATACTATATCACGGGCATTGTGGTATAATGTCTCAAGGTCATTGCAGTGTGTGGCATAATGTGTCACAGGCATTGTATGTGCTATAATGTATCGGGCATTGCAGTGTGTGGCATAATGTATCACGGACATTGCGGTGTGTGTCATAATGTGTCACAGACATTGTATGTGCTATAATGTATCAGGGGCATTGCAGTGTGTAGCATAATGTATAACGGGCATTGCGATTCCTGTCATAATGTGTCACAGGCATTACGGTGTGTGGCATAATGTGTCACAGACATTACGGTGTGTGGCATAATGTGTCGGGGGCATTACAGTGTGTGCATATTGTGTCGTGCATTATTGTGTGCGGCATAATGTCTAAGGGCCATTGCAGTATGTGGCATAATGTATACTGGGCATTACTATAAGGAGGAAAAATGACAAATAATGTAAGGGGCATGAATCAGGATTATTTTTCTTTCCTGTGGTGGCCAACGTATGGGCGTGCAGGTTGCAAAACTGGGGTATAAGGTAGTCTTTTCCTGCAATGCCACGCCCCTTTATGCGAAACCACGCCCACTCCAACAAAACCACGCCCCTTTTTTGACGCGCGCGCTTGGTATTCCCAGGTGGTCTCACATCCAAGAACAAACCAGGCCTAAGATCAGGTGATATTGGGCATATACAGTGTGGTGTGGCTGTAGATATGTATGTATCACACCTTCCTCTATACATATACATACATACATACATACATACATACATACACACACACACACCTATATCTGTACGTACACTGACATACACACACCAACATCTATACATTAACACGCTGACCCCTAAACGTACACCAACGTACCCACACCTGCATCTATACCTACACATGCTGACACGTGGACGTACACCGGCTTACCCACATGTGAATCTATACATACATGTGCTGACACCTGGACATACACTGATGTACCCACACCTAACATCTATACATACACATGCTAACACCTGGACGTATACAGACGTACCCACATTTGCATCCATGCATATATAGATGTAGGTGTGTGTACGTCAGTGTACGTCCAGGTGTCAACGCGTGTATGTATAGATGCAGGTGTGGGTACGTCTGTGTATGTCCAGGTGTCAGAATGTGTATGTATAGATGCAGGTGTGGGAAGGTCAGTGTAGGTTCAGGTGTCAGCGCGTGTATGTATAGATGCAGGTGCTTGTATGTCCAGATGTCAGTGCATGTATGTATAGATGCAAGTGTGGGTACGTCGGTGTATGTCCATTTGTCAGCGCGTGTATATATAGATGCAGGTGCTTGTATGTTGGTGTATGTCCAGGTGTCAGCATGTGTATGTATAGATGCAGGTGTGGGAATGTTGGTGTATGTCCAGGTGTCAGGGCATGTATGTATGGATATTAGGTGTGGGTACATCAGTGTATGTCCAGGTGTTAGCGCATGTATGTATAGATGTATATATACACACACATACGATAGATAGATAGATAGATAGATAGATAGATAGATAGATAGATAGATAGATAGATAGATAGATACATATTATAAGGGCACGGTCGTGCCCTTATATTAAGGCTGAATCGAACAAACGGAATTCTCCCATAGGGAACTTCTGAGATGGGGGCATGGTGTTTGAGGGGCTACACCTCAAAACTGATTGGACGTACTGAGCTGAAATTTGGCCTGGGCGTGTAGAATCGTCACCCGGTGCTGCATGCCAAATTTCAGGGCAAAATAATAAAAAATGAGGAATTGGGAGTAACCTAAAGTTCCAACTGTCAGTTTTTTTCTGTGACTTCCTTTGTGGCTTTTTGACACCGTTTTCCTATAGAGTGAATTAGATATTTTTTGGGAAGGCATAACTCCGGATAGAGGACGAATTAAGACTTGGGGTTTGTTTTACTAGATAGAGTATGCCCCAGTGTAGTGCCTTTTGGGGTTGTGGTTTTTCAGAAAGTTATAGGGTTTTTTTAATTAAGAGAAATATGCCCCATTATAGAGATAGGGCTTTTCAATTTGTTGCGGCTGCGCAGTGGCCGCCAGGAGAGCGAGAGTGAGTGAGGGAAGGGGTCTCGTGCAGGCTGAGGTTATAAAAGTAGCTGCTGGCGGCGGGAGGAGAGCCAGCGGTTCCTGGGTGTGTGCACCTGCGGTCCCTTACAGACTGCAGCGACCCATTAGGACTGTGGAGGAGAGGGGTAGCGGCATAGCAGCCGCAGGCTTACCGAAAGTGCTCACTACTGAGCAATATGGTCCCCTTACCCGAAGTGGGAGCCGCAGCGGGAGGAATAGCTGGAGTTGCGCCGCAGGAGAAAGTCAGAGGACATCCAGAAGAGACATCCGGTGCAGCGCTGACTCCTGACTGACAGCGCTTGCCTACTGAGCGGTGTGGTACCCCCACACCTGAAGCGGGTGCGGGAGCGGCAGCCGGAGTAGACAGCTGTGCTGCACGGAAGAAGTCAGGCTACGGAAGAAGTCAGGCAGCAGCAGCAGCACCAGCGGGCTGAGGTGGGGAGGATCAGTATGGACCCTTACGTGCGGCTCACATTCAGATCCATCCGGCTCCCTTCCCCTCCCTTCCCCTCCTCCCCTGCACCCTTAGCAGCCTGCCCCCACATCTCATTCACCCACCGCCGCAGACTCCTCCCCCACACGGTTATTATAATAAGGCCACCCCCCTACCCCCTTCCCTCCCTGCTGTGTGTCCAGCCCCCTCACCTGCTGTGTGTCCGGCCTACCCCCCCCCTCACCTGCTGTGTGTCCAGCCCCCCCCCCTCACCTGCTGTGTGTCCAGCCCCCCCCCCCTCACCTGCTGTGTGTCCGGCCTACCCCCCCCCCCTCCCTGCTGTGTGTCCAGCCACCACCCCCCTCACCTGCTGTGCGTCTGGCCTACCCCCCCCCTGCTGTGTGTCCAGCCCCCCCCCCCCCCTCCCTGCTGTGTGTCCGGCCTACCCCCCCCCTCCCTGCTGTTTGTCCGGCCTACCCCCCCCCCCTCCCTGCTGTGTGTCCAGACCCCCCCCCTCACCTGCTGTGTGTCCAGCCACCCCCCCCCTCACCTGCTGTGTGTCCGGCCTACCCCCTCCTCCCTGCTGTTTGTCCGGCCACCCTCCCCTCCCCTGCTGTGTGTCCGGCGGCCTACCCCCCCCCCCTCCCTGCTGTGTGTCCGGCCTACCCCCCCTCACCTGCTGTGTGTCCAGCCCCCCCCCTCACCTGCTGTGTGTCCAGCCCCCCCCCTCCTCCCCTGCTGTGTGTCCAGCCCCCCCCCCCCCTCCCTGCTGTTTGTCCGGCCACCCTCCCCTCCCCTGCTGTTTGTCCGGCCACCCTCCCCTCCCCTGCTGTGTGTCCGGCCACCCTCCCCTCCCCTGCTGTGTGTCCGGTCACCCTCCCCTCCCCTGCTGTGTGTCCGGCCTACCCCACCCCTCACCTGCTGCGTGTCCAGCCCCCCCCCCTCACCTGCTGCGTGTCCAGCCCCCCCCTCACCTGCTGTGTGTCCAGCCCCCCCCCTCACCTGCTGTGTGTCCAGCCCCCCCCCCTCACCTGCTGTGTGTCCAGCCCCCCCCCCTCACCTGCTGTGTGTCCAGCCCCCCCCTCACCTGCTGTGTGTCCAGCCCCCCCCCTCACCTGCTGTGCGTCCAGCCCCCCCCCTCACCTGCTGTGTGTCC